>NW_020655102.1:0-10725 GCF_003589595.1 Hyposmocoma kahamanoa
TATTTAACACGTTCATTGATACAATTTATTTCAACCGTTCATTGTGATACAATCGCGGCGACTGCATTTAAACTGCTTCCAGACTTCATTTAATTATTTTACCGTCTCACACTTAGTTATTGCAATTAACAGTTTTTATTTCATATCAAACCTCCGGTGAAACACAGGCTCAACTGCAAAAAATTAAGGCTTGATCATTTTAAAAATGCAATTTCTATGAAAAAACACAGGCGCATTAATCTTACCTTAATTTTCCACAGCGGACGCAATATTATTGAAATAGAAACATTGTAAAATGTAACATTTAAGAGCGCTTCAAAATGTGCTTAGTAACCACAAAGCTTTCCAAACCTCCAGTGAAAGTTACTGGTTCACTGGAGGTCGCGTATTTAGCAGTCGAGCACCTTGTGGAAAAGTTCTTCCTGGGAACTACTGCCACATTATCTGTTTCTGCTGTCAAGCAACAATGCCCCTATTAATAGATTCAGGCATTGACTTACAAATGAATGGACGACGGGTCTAATACAAAAACCACGAAAAAAATGTCCCAAGTCAACCTATTCGAAATTTAAGTTGTTATGTCATCACAGTATCGCGCTGTCCGTAGAACAAATGAAGACTAAAGCAGAGTGTCGCGCTCTGTATACGATTTTAGCGCCTTACAAGTGCGGACACTTTTTAGCGCGGACCCGACGTCCATATAATTGTAAGTCAATGGATTCAGGCGTTACTTTGCAAATCCATGTTAATAAAAAAGGAAGTAATATATTTTGCACGATTTAACCTTCACTGGGTTCACGGAGTTGCACATTAATTTACTTCCATTTTTATTTATGCTCACATCTGCATTGCGGTTTTGAAAGGTAATTGCGCTGGTGAAATCACAGGTACAGGGAACTTGTATGTCAACTTATGTCTCGGGGTGATAGGCACAATATCAGTGCCCCTCATTTTGCGATTTAAAGCCCTGAGTTTGAGACCACCAGGCGCATGACCTTTTCGTCCCGTAGCTTGATAACATAAAAAACACATAACTACAGTTTACATAATAAAGGTAATGAACAACTTTTGTTGACTTAAACCCCTTGTTGTTATTATTTGAGTTAGGTGGCGCGCGTGACCAACAAGCACCAGTATTCAACATTTTTCAAAATTCACTTCTAATAAGATTTTGGACAAAATTTTCTGTCTTAGTTACACGTTTTTTTTTTCATTTTTAATGTCGATCATTTTATTATAATATCAATTGACGAGACGAACAAGTCGTGCCCCTGGTGGTAAGCTACATGCCTGTACGTAACAATTGCAGTGCCATTCAGAGCTTTAAATCTCGAAAGATCTGAGGGGCACTGCTGTTGCGTCTGTCACCCCGAGAATTAAGTTGACAAGTTCCATGTATGTGCCTGTAATTACACCCGCACCCTTACCCTTCAAAACCGGAACGCAGTAATGCTCACAGTACTGCTTAGCGGCAGAAATAGTAAGGTGGCAGTACTTCTCTGGACGAACTCTTCACAATAGCATAGCAATACAATGTATTGCTATGCGTTAACAGCTGACGAACGCCGTGAAGTCACTGCACGTTGGCCCCGTTCATGGAATATTCGACACAAAAGGCAAACCCAACCCAAAATAGGAAAACCCAATGTTAAACAACTTTTATACTTTATACAGGTAAAATTTTTCTTTTGTTACTGTTAGGAATTAATTTATTTGATTTGGTTTGTTATGTAATTAGTAGATTTTTGGTGTGCATTAATATGCACGTGCAGTATATGGTGGTTTTTAGTAATAATTATAATAGGTGTTTTTATGAAAGATACTACAGCATAATCTATCTTGAGAATTATTTCGGCCAAGTAAAATAATCACTATTGATACCTATGTGTTTAAAAACAAACACGTTATTTCAAATTTAATGACACTTTCCTTGTGAATCCCTTCTCACATCGATCATTTGTCCGTCATCCTAATACTACAAAAAACAATATACAGCTTAAAATGTCTGTTACCTATGATTTATTTACACGTGCACAAGTAATTTATGACTACACCGATTCGATTTATTACTTACTCGTGTCTAAACAAGGTTCCGTGTGTAAATCACTGTTGGGGACGCTGTAGAGGTAGAAGGCACTTTTGGGACGTGCGCTTTAAAAAAAGTTGTGTTTAGATTTACTAGACAGTTAACCTGGAGGATAGTCTCCCGGGTTGGATTGAACTTCATGAGTGTGACTAACTAAATTAATAAAAGAGATGTGGCTGTCTATATTTTTAACTAACTTCAATTGTATTTTTCTTGTGTGTATGTCACTCGATTACTCCGATTTTTGTGAACGGATGTCTACATCGCTACATCGTCGAACTCATCGTCACTTTCCATCATGTGTAAAAAACATCGTGATCCATAAAGTGTAGTGTGCAATCCTGACTATAATATGAATGAAGCAATCTATACTATCTCAGTCAATCGTCACCATGGGACACGTTAAGAGCTCTAAACGTTGGTTTTAGTTGAAGAAAAAAAAAATATACGCGACTCGAAAAAGTATTGGAAATGAAACTAATTTTTCGGATCTAAATTTTGTATATTTGTTTTTTCGGTCCAAAACAGAAATAGGTAAGCGACCGGGTTTTAACCTGGTACTTTGTTAATGTCAGGTTTAAATCGGGTTTAAATCCAAATGTATGATTATAAAATGTCCATGCTTTCTTCTTTTCTCACCTGTTTTAGATCTTCTGTGTTGTTATTAGTATGTTCTATATAATCCTACTTCATTTTGTGTAATCATATGCATTTTTTTTGTTATTTATTTATATTTATTTATTACTATTATTTTGGATATCGGTTTTATACTATTTTTATTATTATTTTTCTTTTTTTCACTTGTATATGTGCAATATGTGTTTTAAATACGTATTCACACACTCAATTAATCATTATCTCACACTTTTCCTGTAAATCGAAGGTTGCCTGAAAGAGATTGCTATATTGCAATAAGGCCGCCTATTGTACCTGTCTTTTTCTTTTTTGTATTATTTTGTGTTTGTCGCAGTGTGCAATAAAGAATATTTGTACTGTATTGTATTTTATCTGGACCTTTCGATTTGCCTTTCTATTGAATCGATTGGAATGAAAAGCGCATTGAAATAAATCGATACAAAAAATCGTGAGATCGTATGCACTTAAATCGATTTACATTAAAATCGAAACGTAATGTACCTACATCCTTATTCATGACAATCCATAGGATTGCAAGGTGAGTAATGTGTGGAGTTGCCTCATTTTCGTCTAAAACAGATTTTTTGCATCGAAATTTGTAATCATTAAGTATGGAATTATATTCCGCCCACAATTTTGGGCAGAAATGGGCTAAAACTCGGGCGACTTGATTGTGTGTTACTTGACTGACTTCTTAAATCCAAGTGCGTGCGCCCATGTGATACTAATAAAAAACATATATAGAATAGAATAGAATTATTTATTTCATATTATCAATTTCATAATATTACAATTCGAAATATAATGTCAAGATGTATTGTAATAATGATTGATAATAATGATTAATGTAAATAATAATTTTATTGTTAATATAAAATAAAATATCGAGTTCTTAGGTTTTCGCGATTATTACACAAAGGAAATGAAAATATTTTTCCGGATTTAAATCGCGTATATTTGTTTTTTCAAACAAACCGACGTTAACAAATATGCGCGATTTAAATCCGGAAAAATAGTTTCATTTCCTAAAATAAAATAATCAAAAGAAAGATAAAGAAAATGCCTAGTTCAATCTGTTGAAGTACATGTGAATAAATGCATAATATCCCTTCAATATGTTGTGGTGTGCTGTACACAATGAGTCTATACGTATTTTGTTACATGTCCACTTCTATACAACCACGTACACAATTCATGTGAAAGTTTCAATTGTCATGTGAAAGTTATAAAATTTGTTTCATAATAGTTCGTATTATTTGTTTGACTTTCATGTGATAAAAGCACTTCTAATAAAAATGGAAGTAAATTAATTTGCTACTCCGCGAACCCAGTGAAGGTTAAATCGTGTAAAATAGCTGCGTATGTGTTGGATATTTTTTTATGCAGTTAATTTTCCCACCCTCCCTTCGCATAAAATACACAAGCTCGGCGTGTTTCGCCTCTCCACGAGGCATCCTCAGGGGCTGTTGATTGCTCGACCCTCGGCCGAAGAATGAGTTCGTTTAGAACGGTTGGTATATTTACGAGTATACCCCGCTACCCCCTGCATACCAGAAAATACCCGTAGGAAAGGTGATGATGCAAAATTCAATTGTTCATTTATTATACAACCCCTGTTGTTATTGATTTATTTAATTTGATAAATTAATTTACTTCCATTTTTATTAACACGGACTTCCACAAAGTAACGCCTGAATCTATTAATTACTAACAACACTTCTGACATTTGTTTACATGTGACTTTATAATACCTAGGATTATTTACGCCACAACATGTAAATTAAAATTCTCAATCCAAATTTTGTAAATAACATTTTTCGGTAGGTAAACAACGTCCATTCGTGAACTTCAGAGAGAAACCGCTCAATTCCCATCTCCAAGTTTCAGAGCCCGTCACAGGAAATAATTGTTCACATCAAAAGAACATTCTCGTTCTATCTTGAAATTCGTATTACGGCCGATACAATATTTCGCGGTAACAAAAAGCTTTTACGCCAAAAAAGGGCAACCATGACAGTTGCAATTTGTTACACAAGAGAGCGAACCATCCTTATTTCATTGAGACTACGGACACACGGGCATTTATAGGCTGTTTACGGTGCTCACAGACGTCTGAGAAATAGTAGCTGGTTTTAGGAATTGTAATTAATAGCGTATACTTTACTTACTTACTTCCTGGTTCAGCGATCCGATGTGGATCTTGGCCTCTGATATTAAAGTACTTTTTTTATAATACTAAGTGCCACTTAGATCTATAAATCGTAAAGATCTTATGGGCACTGCTACAGCGCCTGTCACCGTGAGACATAAGTTAACAAATCCTATGTGCCTGTAATTTCACCAGCACCCTTATCCTTCTTAACCGGAATGCAGTAATGCTCACATTACTGCTTGGTGGCAGAAATAGGTAAAGTGGCAGTACTTCTCTGCAGTCCACTTTCTTAGCAGTAGAGCTCCTTGTGAAAGAGTTCGTCCTGGATAGTACTGCAACCTTACCTATTTCTGCCGCCAAACAGTAATGTCAGCATTACTGTGTTCCGGTTTTGAAGGGTAAGAGTGCTGGTGAAATTACAGGCACATAGGACTTGTCAACTTACGTCTCAGGGTAACGGGCGCAGTGGTAGTGCAGATCTTGCAATTTAAATCTTGTAGTGGCACTGTAACTGTGAGGACAGGCGTGAAGCTTACTATCAGAGACTATAAGATGGCAGCTTGTCGACTTCACTGATAGCCCATTCTCATTGATGTTTTTAACCGACTTCAAAAAAGGAGGAGGTTCTTAATTCGACTGTATGTTTTTTTCTTTTTTTTTGTATACATACAAAAAAAAAGAAAAAAACGCGATACCTCACACAAATTTGTGAACCGATTTTTATGACTCTTTTTTTGTTGGAAGGAGTGTATCTTCATAGTGGTCCCATTTAATTTTAAAGAAAATCATCCTCATCCTCATCATCAAGAGTGGCTGTTCACGCATGAAAATTCATTTTTATAAATAGCGCCTAAATTTTATTATAAGGAGCAATTATTTTAATAGTTGACTTTGCTATTTTCCAATTCAAGGCGTTTTTCTCTCAATATATTTTGAGTAGTGAGAACCGATTTTTATTATCTCCTGTGTCAAATCCCGTATAGTGGCGATCTAGGGGATGAATCCGGGTGCACACCCGGGTAACCGATTTCAATAAAACTTAGTAATTATATGTAATTCCACTTACTTTTGGGGTCGGTTTTTTTAGACTCTGTACTGAGATTATGACCTACACAAATCTTTGCAGTCTACAATCATCAGCACCATAGCATTGTACAATATGTGGAAAATGATCGAGTCGTGGTTTGCTATTCTTTATACTCGTGTGTCAAACAGTCGTAGGTCAAGATATCCCGGTTGATATACTCTCTTCGTCGACCCTAACTTTGAAGCAGAAGTAGTATATCACTGGAGTGTTATGACATTATTCGTATTCAAATTATGTTCTTTGAATAGTTTTGATTAAATAATATGAATTGATATGTAAGCCTAGCCTTTCCGAAATTAAAGAGAAGGCCCGGTCTACATAATTTTTATTGCAAGATTTTTATGGTAGAAGTCATTATAATCATCATTGTGGCCGTTTTCTTATCCAATCTTGGATGTCCTACGAACTACGGGCTTAGCATTGTGTTTTTCTGCCGGTGAATACGCGTGTCCGGTATGGCATAGGTCTGCATATGCTAGGCCTTTTAACGTAGCGCTTAATGAAACAGTACACCTGATCAGCGGCTGACTCAAGACAACTCCACATGGTATATCCTTTAGCAGATATTAAATCACCATACGTGCGTTGGAATGTAACACACAAACAAGAGAGTGACAGTTGACACCCTTTATATAGCCGCTCACGCGATTCATGCGTCTCTGGAAGCATACCACACCTAGAGGTGCCGGTGATGATTTTATACCGATTTATCGGATACCGAATTTATAACAGGTAAAAGAACTAATACTAATTGCTATTTCGGTAACTACTCTAGCAAACCATAAAGTTTTTAATGCCTGGGTCTGTCATTTATAAAAAATAAACAACTTCAAAAATACGTCACGACAATCGTGTGTGTTATTGTTTGGGCTGGTGATGTCGGTGTTTATTTATTGAAAACATACCGTAAGTTGTGTTTTTTAAGTTTACCCTGAATATAAATGTTTATAAACTATACTTTAAGGAGTAATTTCATGGTAAACGTTAGAACCACTCAAACGGAATATTATCATATTTACCCAAGTATACCAAAAATTTCATTAGTGCTTTTTAAATGCAGGATTTGCGGTGTATTACTGCATTTTATTTGAGATGTTTTTGTTGTAGTACGGAGGGTATTTATTTAGCAATGCAGAATAATAATTTTTATTTACAAAAACTTGTATTTAAACTGAATCCTTTTCTAATTTGCGAAACCAAATAGCCGCCATTTTGCGGTAGGATGAGCGCATCGCGTGAGCGGCTATAAACCAAATTCCCCGAGCTCGCCAAAAAGCCGTGAAAAGTTTCCTGCGCACCACAGAGGCTATGATTGACCATCCAACTGTCACTGGGTGTGCATTGTGGAAACGGAAAAAACACCCCACCACCTGGTTTCATCATACCTCAAGAGCCACTACCACCAGGTTGCGATCTGCGGTGGTCCATGTTAAAGTCCTTAAATCGTCTTCGCACTCAGGTAGGATGTTGCAGAGATACAAAGTGTAAATGGGGTTTTAGGGATCCTAGTCAAACCCAATGTGACTGCGGTGCCCCAACATAGTCCATGCGGCACTTTACTGTTGTGCCCCTTGTGTCCTAATACCTGTATGAGGGAAGATCTCTACGCGGCCACGGACAGCGCAGTCAAGGTAGCCGTACTATTCAGGGTCAATATAGTCCTAAAATATAAGAAGTATCGATACGGTAAGACAAAGAATCTTTGATGTAGGTCTTCTAGGTAGGACTTTGTGATGGTAGAGGTAGAGACAATTAAAGGTATAGATAGGCTCAAAATATTTTAAATCTTAGGTATTTATACAGAGTAGGTCGAATAAAAAATGTACCACACAGTTCGATCAATCATTTATTATGCTTTTAATATAAATAATGTAACAAATAAAAATCTTCTGTACTGATATTATATTTAGGTTTAAAGAAAAAATGGCACTTTTTCCCAGTAGGCAGCCTCTAAAATCCAATAAACAGGCTCTGTGTACACTGTACTCAGCCTTAGCACTTATCAATAATAATGAGATCAAAATCAATAATAATTATATGTTAAAATCATCAAAATAATATTTGTACTTAGCTCTTACTCTGTTAGTCTGCCTGATCGGCATGTCATTTCGAATGGTTTCCATGGCAGATGACAATTTTTCTAGGGGATACGAGTATATCGGTCTCGGTGCCATTTTTTACTAAAAATAAAAAAATACCCTCGTTAATATATTTAAATAATAAATATATTACCCATACCTACATAATAAGCGACGGTTGGACTCTAAACTAACTGATACCGTAAAAATCCAGGGTAAGATTTATTTAAAAAATAATTTCAAATAGGGCTGAAAAACCCAGTATTTTTCACAAAAATGGATAGGGAATGATAAGTTAAATTTGAACATTTTATTGAAACTGTTAACGATATAATTTTTGTCATGATTTGAAAAATATACGATTTACCCAAAAGTCAGCCCCCAGCCTGGAGGCTGGGCATTGGATTTCATATAAAAAGCGAAGTCTCCAGTAGCCAGCCCCCTCAGTTTGTACGTGAATTAGAGATAAATTACTACAGTATTAATGAAATTGAATAGATAAACTAATAAGTGGAGAAAAAACAGTCACTTTTAACATCGAAATATAACTTTTATTACCTGTTATGAGAACACCACTTGCTAAGAAAAAAACGGCGGACATGGCACAACGGTTCTGGCGACTGACGGCACCTGTATAAACGTGTTTATTTCTGCTCCTGACCTCTTACTGCACTAGTCGCATAATGTATTGACCGATAAGGAATCAAAGCATAATTTTATCAACTTGCAATTTGTTAATTAAAAAAAGACTGCTATTTATAAGCAATTAAAGACGCAAAAGACTGACTACACGATCCTGGCTGACCACTGGTGTTCTTACCCTATATCTTACGCTGCTTTAAAAGCAGTTAGGTTTACATGATTGAACGACACGTCTTTTCTCTTCGAGAATTTTGATGAATTTGATGGGAGTGACGGCGGAACGAAGCAAAGTAAGAATGACGGAGGAAAAGAATTGGAGAAATCTATGAAAGGTTTATCACCCAGTTAGTACCTTTACAGCTACCAGTCCTGGCGAGAGATGTCGCTATTCACTGTATTAATTAAATTTTTATTGAATTGAATTGATATTCAATTTTTCATGATGATTTCTCATAGATGGCGCTACGACTAAAAAGTCGTTGAAAAACCAAATACAAAGACACGACGCAAGCACATAGAAAAATTCGTGAGGTCCGTTGGTTCGTTCCGTGGCTTAGTTGGTATAGCGTCTGGCACGGTATGCAAGAAGACGTCGGTTCGAATCCGACCGGATCGAAGGAATTTTTCTGAGTGTTCGATCTTTGTATTAATAATAATAATATTTTTTAGATTAATATAATATATAAAAAAAAGACAGATCTGTAGAAATGTCCTGTCTGAAGGTATTTCGAGACATAGTGCAACGTTAAGACTTCGACACACGGAGAATGCGGTTTCACAACGTAACGCCCCTTAAGAATCTATACTACCTGCTCGAAAGCTCGAAATTCTAATTTTTCCCGTACTAATAATACGATTCATTTTGCTTGGATCGAGCGACAGGGCTTTATTTTAAAATTATTTTTTTTTACAAACGAAATTAAAGCCTTTTGAAAAACGTATATCTTATAGTATATACGTATATATAAAGTACCTATTGAATACTGCAGTATTCTTGTAAAATTTCGAGATAAGTTTGTGTTTTTTTTCTATTGTGAAATTTTTTAATCCTCAATTTTACTATTTTTTTTCCAAAGTGATTTATTCAACACTTTCACTGTTATGCAGAATCAACCAAAGCCATTGAGGTTGTATAGACTCGTAATTACGCCCACAGCAGCACCTACTCAGGCCACGGAGGTCGTTTACAACATATGTGTTAAATAGTATAAATGCTCGGCTAACATGGCTTCAGAGAAGTTAAATAAATAAAATATCATTACTTCAAATGCTTTCACAGAACCTATGTTTTGGTAGTAAAGTTTTTAATATCGCACCGAGTTTATGGCAGTCTTAATCACTGCTTCGAGAACCAGAGTATAGAAACGTAATCGCAGTTAGAGTAGACAGTTCTCGTGGTCTTATCGAGCTGTCCGTTTTTTTGCCAATATCAAACGTTTCAATACACTACAGTACAATTATTTTCCTAAGATCTCTCGGGAATCTTCGGATTTCTGAATGCTACCGAATACAAATGTCCATGTGTATACTCTAGCCAAATTTATTTATTTATTTATAATATGTGCTTTACATGATTGTGTTGACGTTACAAAAATATACTTATTTATTTACTGAAAACTCTTAAAAGCTTACAGTATTTACATTGCCAAAACGCTCGGTCAAACTGATTAAATAAAAAAAATATAAAATGCAAAAATAAAATTAAGAATTTTTTTTTTAATTTTTTTTTTTGCTTTATAATCTATAGTAACGCACACACTTATCATAGCCCCGCACCAAGGAAACCCTGTGTCGCGGGTGCCATGGACACATATAGACAACCACAAATTACACCCAAACTCACGAGAGAAATAAATGTAGGCCATACAAATATTTCTCCCGGCCTGGGAATCGAACCTGGGACCTCTGCGTGGCAGTAACCTTTCGGCCATGGAGGCAGTAGGTAAGCAAATAACCCTGAATATTAATATAATTTCAAGAATGTACGAAACTGTACAGCTACACGACGGCACAGGCGATGCATTCGCTTGACTGACAACTTTCC
>NW_020655103.1:0-27144 GCF_003589595.1 Hyposmocoma kahamanoa
AATTATTCCATGTGTGATAAGAGTAGGCCACACGAGAAACTAAGCTAAATTAGCTTAGTTCACATAGCTACATGCTAACTATGCGTCTTAGCGTAGTTCGCGGTGTGAACAGATGTACGAAAACATGCCGATAGCTTCGCTCGCGGTGTGGCCTGTGCTTTATAGATCTTTATATTGAGAGAACACCGTAAGCGACATCTTATGAGAGATTTATAAACCTCACTCAGCCGGTACGCTTTATTTTTGCCAAAAACGTACGTACCGCGCTATTGTAAATTGAGCCTAAGACAAGAAGGATGTTCGAGAATTACCGGATGAATTGAATCTTACAGTAAGCAACAAACTTTATGTGTATTAGACGGTGGATATGAATATAAAAACCGAGCATGTGGGCCTGCGGACGGCTTTATGCAACCTCATCATCGCTAGCGTAACTGATGAGGGAGCCGACGTGTACCTGGCGCTCGGCACTATGCATTAGTGAGTATAAATTAATTTTATCATTTCATGAAGTGTCATACTTAATTTCGACATATACTATTTCGACTCGACAGTACTCCGACTACACATAAATACGACGAACACTACTTTGACAAAACACATGCTCGACAGATCAATGCTTCGACAAAACAAACATTCGATAGGTCACTACACCGACAGAACATGAAATATTTTAAAATTTTTTTCATCACTTTGCAAATGTGTTTGTACGCACTGCTTCTTGATTCATTGGGTGAACCCATACCTTCTGTTATTTCGGCGGCAAAGCCGTTAGCGTCTTCTATGCCAATATAAAAGTGCAACAAAGCGTGGATCCATCACAGACCTGTTCTCAGACCGATAGCTGTGTGAATACTACGGCTATCGGTCTTTCAAACGCATGAAAATATATCGTGTGAAAAACCCGCTGTCTATCCGTTTATAATCGAATACGTTATAGTTACAGTTCGCTGATAAGTTACTCGCGTTTATGTATTTTTTCATGTAGTATGGTTCAAAACAAGCAAGCTCGTTACAAAGTCAGCGCGTGGGAGCCCGCACTTGAAGAGATTTTTCGACACCACCCCTCTGCAAAGCTGGCGTACACTGGACTGCTTGATATTAACGACTTTACTACGGTATTTAGTTTCTTAACTCTTTTAATATCCATCTGTACTTACTGCCCTTGTGTACTTTTGGTAATATTTTTTATGATATCCAGGGACATACATAACAGTTGCAGTGTCACTCAGAGCTTTAAATCGCAAAGATTTGAGGGGCACTACCACTGCGCCCGTCAACCCTGAGACGTAAGTTGACAAGTCTCGTGTGCCTGTAATTTCACCAGCACCCTTACCGTTCAAGACACGAACACAGTAATGCTGACATTACTGATTCGCGGCTGAAATAGGTAAAGTGGCAGTACTTCCCCTGGACTAACTCTTTCACAAGAAGCTCCACTGCCGTTTTGAAGATTACAATAGTGAGGTGAAATGTCAATTCATTATCGAAAAAAATATAATTAAATGCGAGTCGCATCGTTTTTAGATTTATAACTAGTATTTCAAGGGGTACCTAACTGATTAAAATAAGTTTTAATGAAACGAAAATAAAAACGCGGCCAGCGATCCTATGAGTGACGCCTAATGCCCTGTTGTGTCGTAAAATTATACATTCCATAAATTTTACTGCACCACTATATTGACAACAATGAACAGCGATGAGCTTCTTCAACGTAGTTATGAATTAATACGAAGCTTGATGAGCGGACAAACGTCATAACGGCCATCATAGCGGGCCGTTACTTTTATTAAAATTTTATGGGTAGGCTAGGTTTAAGGGAATAGTATCAATATAAACTACATTTCCTATTGCGCGTCCGCATAAATGATAAAAAACATCACCAGTAATTAACACGACAACGAGCCACTTGAGCGAGACCGACATAAAGCTATTCTTGCATAGAAATGTCGCGTGCTAGCCCTACAGTTTGATACACTTTGGTCGATTACGAGAATTACACCAGATTTAAATAATTATTAGACAACATAACATACGTTGGTCCGATCCCAAAGTAAGTAACTAAAGGATCAATCCCGAGGCCAACGTGTTTGGATAGTCCAATACTTACCACAGTAAGTTCTTAGGATTCATTCAGGATGAAAATTTTAGCGTAGAAGCTTCATATAAATTCTATGTGTGGTAGACTAAGTAGTGCGACTTATGCACTAAAAAAATTAAAACCTGTCGTTACAGATTCCATACTACGACAAACATATTTCGCATATTTCCACTCCATAATGTCGTATGGTACCATTCTATGGGGTGACTCCACTAATTTTGACAGGGTATTCATTATTCAGAAACGAGCAAGGATGATACTTGTCGGAGTAACACGAAGAGTCTCTTGTAGGGACTTATTTGTGAGACACAGGATAATGACCATGTATTCGTTGTATTTATATGGAATAATCACATTCATACGAAAAAACTTACACAACTTTGAAAGGCATGAAAGATGATTTAAGATATGATGAAGATTATAACACTCGCTCCACAGGACGACTGAGGGCAGCGCGACGGTTAGCACTCACTGAAAAAAATTCGCGCGTAATCAGCCCGGCTTATTATGAGCACCTATCCGTTGGCTTAAAAAATGAGCCTAATGATGAAACATTTGATCGTCGACTAAACGACTTTTTGTTGGATAATTAACGGTTTTATCACGACGTAATTCGTCTTCTATTTTTGCACAGAAAATCATATTCTTTATGTTTGTATTTTCTTTTAGGCATGTCATGTTATTTTAAACTAAAACTTGAGTTTTATCGAGGAGTGGAAAAATATTGTACTAGGTGGCGAAGCACTACAACGCAAATGAAATGGCGTGATCGAGCAGTGAACAAGTAAATCGACCCCTCCTACGTAAGGTATCGTATGTCGAAATTGCCAAGTTTACAGGAGAGCGTTTTAAAATTTTGAATTCACTGAAATGGGGATAACACGTCGGCAAAACTCAAACAGAGTACTTATTATAAAATCCTAGATATCGGTTAGATGAACAACCATAATTTATTTTATTATTTTACAATTTAATTTAGCATTTCTATGCTAAAGTCACGTGTTATACTCATGGCAGTGAATTCAAAACTTAACGCTTCCCTGTAAACTTGGCAATTTCGACATATGATACTTTACGTAGGAAGAGTCGAAATGAGGTGTAATGTCAAAATAATCTTATTTCACCCTCAATATAGTGCGAAAGTGGCGGCCGCTACGCGGTACTACTAGTATTGTTTATATACTAATCTTGAGGACGAAGCCGAGTATAATTACAAATTTGTTGTTTTATATAGGTAACCATTAATTTATAACTACTAATTATATTATTGTTAAATATAGAAAACCTATTTTTAAGCTGTAATATAAAGAATTTTGCCCAAAAAGATGCCGAAAATACAGGTATATTCATTTACTTAGTTTAGGCATCGCTATTACACATTAGATGGTAATATTAAAATGTAAAATGTATTACTTTACCATGAAGAATGTATAATTTAGATTCGCTTCTTAATACTTATTTTCAAATAATTATTAAGAAGCGAATACTATGATATCTTTATTTACATATGTTTTACTTATGTCGTATTAGATTAAGTTATATTGAAATAAATTTATCTTATCTAATAAATATAGCGACGCGCGAGTTTGAATGTTAGTACTAATCATTCGAATGGGCAAATCATTCGCTTTAAGTAGAAGCACAATCATTCGACTCGAGTCTAATGATTACCGATACCGAATGCCTCTGCCATTAGGTTGGGTGCACGTGTCGAATGATTATAATTTCGCAACTCTACCAGATGTCTCACTATGACCACATCAAAATATCCCTGACCCCGTCACTTTTACGGTATTTACCATAATATGTCAGAGAGGCCTAGGAGATCACGAGTATCGTTGTGCTCTATGGAATCTATGAATTAGTAATGAATGATCATTCAAATCATTCGAATACGAAAATTAGTACGTCACTAATTTGTCATTCGAATGACATGATTAGTAATTACTAACGAGTCGAATATTGAAATCATTCACAATAGCGCATCGCTAAATAAAATATGATCTATTTGCTTTTGGAGTTCCGCTACTCAACATTAGATGGCACTATATTCAATAGTCCTTATGTGAATTTATTTAAAAGCTATAAAACATCATTGAGAGCTTTGACGCACTATTTTGTACTATGGAACACAACTATGGTTTTAAGAGAACGCCCACTTTACATTTCCATGGTTGCCAAAAATTTCCGCAGGATGGTTTCTACGTGCAGAAGCACCTTGGAGAGTTCTTTCCGACGTTTTCGGAGATCCTCCGATCGCCTCACCCACATCGACAACCGGTGTTCATTGTCATGTTCCAACCTTCACCGGTCCCCTATGGCGGCGATTTTCAGAGTTCACGTAAGTTTTTTATACATAAGTGCACATAGGTACCTTCGTCTGATATGGATCATGAATACCCAAATAATGTCTATGCTCTTTCGCCTTGAAAAGACCTAAGTTGTAGCGTATGCCTTAGCCATATAAATGTAGAAGCGTAACTTTTCGTGCGAATTTTGGACATGTCCATAACATATGGGTGGAACATTTCTACTAATTATTCTGTAAATGTATGGTTTTTTTTTGTAGATGGTTCATCGTAGAAGTACGTAATCTCACATTAAGTAGGTACGTGTATGTCTTACAAGCGGACATTGCTAGCTAGCTTAGATAATCATAGCTATACTTTGTTATTCAACATTTGCTATGCACCCGTAATATCGGCTACACATTCTCTTTATATGTTCTTTTGTCTGCTGTGGGCGATGGAATGAAGTCGTTACAGTAGCTCAAAAATCGATTAGCGTAAAGGCTGACAAAATGGTGAAGACCGTCGCAATTTCTGAGTATTCATATTTCTCCAACAATGGTGGAAACCGTTAATGTAAAGGGTGAAAAGAAGTGGACCAAAGTGGGAGCCTTGGGGTACACCAAAACAGAAACCCAAAATACAGCCTTTAACTGATACTCGTACGTCTGAGAAGACTTTTCTCTTTAACATTCAAGCCAGCGAATGACGTCTTTGTGCACACCGACTATCAGAAGTTTATTCAACAGGATACAAGTATTATATATAATATATATAATATGTCGAAAGCCTTCGAGAAGTTAATACCTATAAAAGGCATGGACATGGTAACCGTAATCCGTAACATTGAGTTTTATTGCATTGATTCCATAGTTAACTGATTTGTCGCAGGCAGAAGGTCAACATCTTTAGTTGACCTGTCAGCGACGTCTTCCGGGCGACTGCAGTTTCCGATAGTGCCAGAAGATTTTAACTTGCGCGTCTATCTACAGCGCCTCAAGTTGTGGTTTACAGACACGTTAGTATTCAAGATTTTATTAAAAATAATAATCATCATCATTAAACCATTATACTTCTCAGTACGGGGTACCGGTCTCTGCTAAGGAGAGGTTTAGGTCATACTCAATCACGTTGCCTCAATGGGACTTGTGGATTTCATCAAGGATTCTGAACCTTCTTCGAAGTGCAGATTTCATTACGATCATTTTGTTCACCGAAAGGCTGGTTTCACAGCTGTGCGTACGATCCGTATGGATTGTCCGCTTGCGGCCCATCCGCATGCGTAGAATCCGCAGTGCTCTGAATCGAGAGTTTAATTTAGTGCGGATTGCACGGATGGCTTGTGCGGAAGCAATCCGCGTCCCTGTAAAAAGATGTTCTAACGCCACACGTGTTACCTCGCTCCGGTGCTCCACTGCTAACTGCCTCCGTGGCCGAACGGTTACCATGCCGGACTGCCACGCAGAGGTCCCAGGTTCGATTCCCGGGCCGGGAGAAATGTTTGTATGGCTCACATTTATTTCTCTCGTGAGGTTGGGTGTAATTTGTGGTTGTCTATGTGTGTGTCCATGGCACCCGCGACACAGCGTTTCCCTAGTGCGGGGCTATGTTGAGTGTGTGCGTTATTATTATTACTGCGCGGACGGTCCACAGGTAAATCCGCACTGCTCTAAAACCAGCCTTACCTAAACATTCACAAATGTAACTTAAAATTTACGTCATAGGTATGCCGCAACCGTAGTACCCACTGGGGGTACCGCCACTGATTTAAAATTATTTCTTAAAAATAAGAACATTGTTACTGAATATTATTATTCATCTAAGTTTTCCACAAAAATTCTGTAAAACGACATTTAAGGCCGTATCCACTTTGCTGTCCAATGCGGGTTGAGTACTAAATACGTTTATGGCATTGCATTCTTTCGTTATTTTTTCCAAAAAAAACACACCGCAATGCAAAAAAAATGCAGCAATGCAAACACACCGGTATATCTTTATATACCGGTGTGTTTGCATTGCAGAGCACAATCTTTGCAATATTTTGAAATCGAAGTTCCGAGTTACGGAGTCGGGTAAGACAAAACTAACTTTTAGCTTGAAGTTATCTTCATATATTGCTTATTTATCATAGCAATTAGAGTGTTAGCAATACGTATTTGTCAAGTGAAACTTCCGATGGATTTGTATTGATCTCAAAGTACCAAAGCAACGGTATTAACTCCAGGGCACGCAATACGAGCAGAACCAAATCTAAAAAGTTTATTTCCCAGTCGGGAATCGAGCCCTAACATCATCTCTGCTGTCCATTAACTAAAACGCGCCTAAGTGAGAAATGGTCAAATAGCCGTTTCGAATAGCAAAAAATAGAGCACAAAATTCTGTTTTAAAAAAAGTTAAAATTAGTTAGACTTATTGGAACCTACCCTAAGGATGATAACTGAAATATCATTAAACAATTTCAATATTCTAAAACTGGGTTATGGTTTTTTATCAAATCAAATCAAAATCTTTATTTCAGACAAGATATCCATAAAGTGTTAGTAACAAAATCCTTACCATCTATGTTAATAAGAGTTATCTAGAATGTACAATGTACCCTTATCCACCTATACAATATGGGCCCATCGTTCCTATCGGCCACTGTTCGAAGAATGCCATTGGCGCTGCCCCGCACCCTGCGCATCAGGGATGCCACCCGCTTCCGCAAAATGGAGCTAAAACCGTCCACACGCGCCTCGGCAAACATTCCTGAAGCGCTACAGTAGCGCGGCAACCCCAACAGCATTCTGAGGGCGTCATGATATCTCAAAAAATATTTTGTCACTTAGTAGCAGATCTAGCGTCCACGACGTTAACTGGGTGGCGCGGCGTCCGACTAGCGCCTACAAAGACCGAGCGCTGTAACAATTTACTCGCTAGAGTACGAGCTTTTGCGCACTATGTCCGATCTGTTTCAGGGGATGTACTCTCGATCTCCGTCCGACATCCGTCCGCAACAATTATACTGCTAAATAAGCAATACTTGACCAAATGAAAAGACGCGTGATGCGAATGAAGCTTCATACTGGATACTTGTCTTTTAATTTTGTAGAATATTACTTATTTGACAGTAATTGTTTCGGACGGAGATCGAGAGTAGCCCCCCTGTTCCGAATCCGAGAGATGACGGTCCGAAGGCGTAATAGTAACATTTATACGAGAGATTGCGTTTGAAATCCGAATTCCGTCCTCCGAAGTCGAGAATATCTTCCATTCGCATCATTGCTTTTAAAGCAACTACAGCATTATTTATACTGTACTCGCGCCCTGCGTTGGATCATAAAATTTCTTGCTATCTTAGTTCATCGTGATTATTTTAAAAAGTTTCTTTAAAAAGCCAGTTAATTTATCCATGATGTGTCCAGAACTTTTTATTTCTCCTGCGTTTTCGTACAATGCCATAAATTGAGGGCGATTGACAGCTCGCATATTTACGAAAACGACTTAAAGGCTGCATACAACACAGCACCAGAATGGCCAGAATCGTGAATATCTAGGTGTATAAGTGATATCCGGATTTTCTCAGATACCGATCAGGCTCAGTGGATAAGAAAAATCCGAAGTCGGTTCTAGTTTCTACATTCTATACAAATTCAACATCGGATTTGTGCGCATAGACTCTACGAATGAACTATGTGCTTTGAGTCCTTTAAAATAATCTGTCACTGTCACGCGACGCTTCAAATTCTAAGTTGTAAGAATTTTTATTGAATAATGGTCACATAGATATCGCGAGAAGTGCACAGAAGTGTCATCATCTCTGATGGAGCGTGCGAAGCTATTGGCTGTGTTCGTATCCGAGCAGATGAGCGGGTTGACACAAGAGAGAGATTGCTCCATGCCCACTGTTGATTTGCACTTGACCAAGTTGATGGTAAAGCTAAGATTAATTTGTTAAATAATATTATGTTTATATTTACAATTATAACGTTCAAATATTTCACATACACACACTCATTGTGGAATCAGTACGACTCACAACACACTCGATAGTCGTGCACTTGAAAGTGTCGTAGCTAGTATATTTAAATGAAGTTATGATGTTATTCACACATAGAACAACACTATTAACTGTCGTTTACGACTTTTTTGAAGTTACGATGACAGACTGTTGTGACAATGGGGATAGCTAGAACGACAGTCGTCTAACGATAAACAAAACGGCACGATAAAAATGTCACAACAGTGTGACAACAGATAATCGCAGCTTCAAACGATTCTGTCGTGTGAACGACAAAGGCAACTGCCGTGATCTAGTGGGTAAACAAAAACAAAAAATAAACATCCACGACACAGTCACGACAGACAGTCGTGATATGGAACCAGGCTAGACGCGACTGTCCAATGATAGATAAAACGTTAAGACAGTTGCAACTTAGTTGAAATGAGCTCTGAGTTCTAACAACCCACAGACGGAATTAAACTCGCGTGTAATTGGCCTGGGCTGGGTCCGAGTGGGCAGCGAGCTCGAGCGAGCGATTCTTTACAAGGTGCTCGCTGACCGCATCGGTCTACCCTGCGCGCTCTACAGAACATCCAGCGCACACGCTTGGTGTGAGGTCGCTATGCCTGAGTTAAACACGGTAAGATCATTTTTAATACAAATATTTACTCAAACTGCACTGTACTAGTGCAATTTACTTTGCTATTTTAGTAAAACGGGAAAATGTACGGGGATGAACGCAAAAACAAACTGATTTAATGGGTATTTGTACCTATTTGACTGACGTTTCGGCCGGTAGTAGATCCGTACGGTTTAAAATGTAAGAATGGCCTGCAGTTTTTGGCCTGATGGTAAGCTATCCATAGCAGTTGCAAGGCCACACAGAGCTCCTTGTGAAAGAGTTCGTCCAACAAAGTACTGCCACCTTACCTATGTCTGCCGCCAAGCAGTAATGTCAGCATTACTGCGTTCCGGTTTTGAAGGGTAAGGGTGCTGTTGAAATTACAGGCACATGGGAATTGTCAACTTAAGTCTCAAGGTGACGAGCGCAGTGGTAGTGCCCCTTAGATCTTTGCAATTTAAGGCTCTGAGTGGCACTGTAACTGTCGTTGACAGACGTGTAGTTTACCATCAGACGCACGACTTGTTCGTCCTGTCACTTGATGTTATAAAAAAAAATGCATTTGTCGCCAGTGGCAACAACATCTTTATAGGTCCCATTTGTCACCACCTTTTTTCTCTTTGTTTCCCAACTGAGATTTTTTTGTCGCGTTTGACACCCACCACCTGGTAACTTATGGGTTTTTTTGTCGGTGGGAACAAAGCCAGTGGTGACGACTGCGCGATAAGCGACATCGTTTAGGTACAATAAAATTGCTAATAATACATTAAATGTCTGAACAGGAGGAGCAAGATGAGGAAGTCTCAATAAACCAATATCCAGCAGGTCTCCGTCGCATGAATTACGTAGTGGATCTCACATTACAACCAGGCCAGCTGCACCAAGTGGGCAGTGTCGAGGCTCGTAGAATATGCGGACCGAAATGCACGCCATCGTTCGTTGCGCGTAACTCGCCGCGAGCGTGTGTTTGTGAACGCCATGACAAGGATAATTTGTCTAACGATGATTCTAGAGTCAGTTAGTCCTAAAGACAAATAATGTTTACCTATCCATGACTTTATTTTACTTTATGCATAGACAGTCTTATTATTTTATAATTATGTAATTGAAGAAACCTAAGGCTAGCACGATAAGGCGCGACACAAAGTGCGAGAGTGACTTTATTTACAATACTTACCAAGTGACGGGACGAGCAATTCGTGGACCTGGTGGTAAGCGACACACAAGTCCCTAACAATTGCAGTGCCACTCGGAGCTTTAAATCACAAAGATCTGAGGAGCACTGCCATTGCGCCCGATACCCTGCGACATAAGTTAACAAGTGCCATGTGTTGGTAATTTCACCAGCACCCTTACCATTCGAAACCGGACGGTAATATAATGCGAGTTTGTTGAGATCAGGTTGGCCTGTACGGTGGCGAGAGCGAAACAGGCATCAGGCGTTGAGAATGGCCGCACTCCCAGTCGAAGCGCTCTCTGACAGAGGACGTTTTAGTCGCCATAAATTTTCTTCTATGAATTTAATTACGAGATTCAATCAAATGACGGGACGGACAAATAGTGCGCCTGATGGTAAGCTACACGCCTGTCCATAACAGTTGTAGCTTTAGATCTCAAAGATCTAAGGGGTACTGCCACTGCGCCCGACACCCCGAGGCATAAGTGTAACGAGTCTCTTGTGCCTGTAATTTGACCAGCACCCTTACCCTTCGAAACCGGAACGCAGTAATGCTCACATTACTGTTTGGCGGCAGAAATAGGCAAGGTGGCAGTACTTCCCTGGACGAACTCTTTCACAAGGACCTCTACTGCTACAAAGCACGAAATCTCTATGCGAGAATAGCAGTAGGTACCTCGCACTTTATGTCGCCCTCGCGCTTGTCGCGCCCTATTGTGGTAGCCCTACAGGGAAAGAATGATCAAGTAATTTAAAACACATTTTTGAGTTAATACCGCCACCCAGTTTGGTAAACGCTGAGGGTACTTTGCCTAAATCAGAAAAAGGCCAATAAGATTCAATGTCCACGACGTCAAATTTAGTTGCGGCTGCTGATTTTATTTCGACCGGTATGGAAGACGGAGCTCAGGTGAACGTTCTATATATTGAATACAGTAAATGTTTTGATAGCATTGACCACACAATCTTACTTGATAAGTTATCGAGAGCTGGTGTCCACGGTGATCTATAGAGATGGTTCTCGTCCTATGTTAATAGGCGCAGTCAAGCAGTGGTTCTTGCCGGTTATAAATCCACTTGGAATTTTGTTAACTCGGGCGTGCCACAAGGGTCTCTGTTGGGCCCATTATTGTTCATCATATTTATTGATGATACCCAACTTTGTTTTCATAACTCTGAAGTATTACTTTATGCTGATGATATGAAAATCCTTAAAAAAGTTGTGTCAAATCAAGACGTTCAGGCTCTACAGGGTGATCTTGATCAGTTTGTAGCTTATTGTCGAATTGATAATCTAGACTTAAATGTAACTGTTTCGTAATATCTTACTCGCGTAAAAAAACCATTATCGGCGGAGGTTATAGTCTTCTAGGAAATTGTATGAATAGAGTGGACAGTGTTAGAGATCTAGGATTGTTTTTTGATTCCCACTTGCTCTTCGATAAACATATTGAGAGTATAGTTGCAAAAGCATAGAGCCATGGGGTTCTTGATGCGGACGTGTAATGATTTTACCGACATAAAGCCTATTAAAATATTGTACTGTTCTCTTGTACGCAGTACTCTTCTTAAGTGACTTTGACCTTTCTTTCCCTAGACTCTTCAATTGTTTTCGCTGTTTGTTTATGGTATGGTATAGCTTTGACCAATTTACTATTATATTCTAGGTTACTAAAAATGAAGACTCGAGATAACAGTCACGTCGCCTTTAGGTTAATTCCTACCTACAGATGTTTTATATCTGTTATGTCGAGTGACAAGTCTGCTAACATCAACTTTCGTTGTGAACAATTAGATACCACTACTCCTATGATAATCTGTCATACGAGCGTCTCGTCGTTTGAATTATAAACTGAATGCTACTATCCCTAAACCATTATGTTGTTTGAGTCTGATTATACATCATTTTATAAATAAAAAAACCAAATACATAAAGATTACGTCTTTTATTTGTAAGGGCAGTTTTCGTTTCATTCCCTTTAAATACCAAAACAATAAATAATAATAATTTTATTGTAAACCTCTAAAAAGGCACAAATAAGACACATTGCACTGTATGGACGGACAGACAATCACAAACATTTATTTTTATTCTAAGAGCTTCCGCTGCGTGAAGCGGGATCCGTGTAGAAGCCTCACGATGGTTGAGCACATTGACACCCGCGTACAAACCTGTCGCAGGTCAACTTGAACTGGACGAAACGTTGATTTGTTGAACAAACCAGTATATCGTGATGCATCCCACGCTCTGATTTACGCAACGGATGCTTTAGTACACTGGTATAAGTACTTACTTTAATTGACTGTAACTCCTAGTTTAACATACATGAAAAAATCTTAACAACTATTTTATATGTGTTTAAGGTTACAAAGAAATTACGCGCGCATAATTACGCTCGGTGATGTTACGTTAAAATACGGAATGCCGCTCCACATATATCTATACGTATTTTTACGCATTCTTTATTATCATAATCACGTGGCATCTTTAATAAAGCAGTGCTTTTTGAAAAGATTGTTCTACAGTCTTTATAATAAGCTCTATAGAGGAAGTTAAAAAAATACTGGAATTTCATGGGGTGAAACTGAACGTCACTTCGAGAATTTACATCTAGTAAGTTTTTTATAATAAAAATAATTAAGACGAGTTCGTGGAATACCTACATCTATTCGCCAAGTTTTATTGACATCGGTTACCGGAAAGTGCGCGAAACCGGATTCATCCCCTAGTTTGCCACCCTTAGAGGTAGAATATTCAAATGGGACCAATACTGAGGTACCCTCTTTCCAACAAAAACAGAATCATCAAAATCGGTTCATAAATGCCGCCGGAGTTATCGCGTAAATACTTACAAAAAAATACCTCCTCCTTTTTGTGAAGTCGGTTAATAAAGACATCCATATAAAATCTCAGGACTAGCAGCTACCAGTTTGTCTTAAATTGAGCCAATTAACTAACTAGTAGCTGGTGAAATCAGAAGCGTCAGCTACCACAAAATTTTTTACTTGTTCAGTAGCGAACAAGATAGCGAGTTACCATGCGTTGTACACTTTAATCCAACTGGGGATTCAAATGGACGGAGAGTATTTATATAGTAATTAGTTGACTAGCCAACAAGCCTATACGCCAGCGAGTAGAGAGTAAAGGTTTTCAAACTCAATCAATCACTTAAATCGTCACATAGTGATTAAGGCTGGTTTTAGTCTTACGCCGACGGCACGCTCACCGTCAGCGCTGATTGTCGAGATATATGAACTTCTAGGAAGCGTTTTTGAATGATGCGTAGCTATCAGCGCGCACGGCGATCAGCGCTGACAACTACGCGGCCGTACGCGTCGCGCGTCAGCTCCGCGTAGCTGTCCGCGCTGACGATCGCACGAGCGCCTCTGCTTTCAGTGAGCGTTCTAGAGTCGAGCGGAGCGGACGTGGTCAGCGCGTAGTCATGGCGAATCGCGAAGTCGATACTGGTCGAGTTATCGATGAGGTACGCCTGAAGAAGAAATTGCGGGATGCATCCGATCCACTCTACAAAAATAAAGATACAAGAAACAAAGCCCTCAAAGTGCCATATAACAAGACAAATGCTCCTGCAACGGCTCTCTGCTCAATCAATGGATGAACGTGTAGTCTTCGTCGTCGCCGGTTTTTATTTTTTTGGGATAGATAGTACAAAGCAGCAATAATTAATACACTCTGCATTTTGGTCGTCGTCTGTACAGCAAGGCGGTCAGTACGATACTAAAACGAGCCACGCTGAGGCTCAGCGCTGACAAACTACGCGCTGAGCTATGAGCACTGACTGTGCGCGTGCCGTCGGCGTAAGACTAAAACCAGCCTAAACAATGAACACACTCAAGAGGACTAGTAGGTTACCTATCAGAAGTACGAAATGACATTTTCCAGAAATCAGGTTTGCTCGAATTTTTATAACGTCGTAAGTGATTTTAAGAGGAAAATTTTTTTTTAATCTAACAATCTAATCGAACCTAATCGTGTCTTTGCGATAAACATCAAATATATCCCGAAAGAGCAACGGTTTCGTTATAATTAGGTTATCGGGGTAAAAGGGCACAGATCGATAGCCTGGAAATAGTTTGTATTATGTAATATGGACATCAATTAATTCCTCTTCAATATGAAATGTTTAACATGTCAGTTTTTTCCTTGTAATATTGGAATTAATCAGGAGTTAAAATTATTTTCTGAACAATGACAATATGCGTGTCAATAGATGGCGTTGTGTTATAAACTAATTTATAAATTAACGCTTCCTAATATAGGTAGATGGCGCTATTTCTAAACAAATTAAGAGTAGCCAGCACTATCTATAAAAAATCTTTGTAATAAGCGCCATCTAGTTGATTTATTTGTTATCACTAGAAACAGTAGCTTTGATCAATTGCAGCTTGTATTGTCGTGGTATTGGGGCCCAAATTGTAGTGTCCTAAATAAAAAAGGAGCTCGGTTTTCAACTTCTATGTGAACATGATTACACTGGGCATGTTTACTCGCAACTAGTCAATTCGCTGGCCAGTAACAATTAAACTCTGTGAACAAAGGCACCCCATGAAATGTCAAATATTTTCTAACACCTTGTATAACAATTGTTCAAGTGAATTATATCTAAACTAGCTTAATAATTGTATATATAGGCGTCAATTCGTGCAAAATTAAAACTAAACTTATTTTATATGTTCAGTGCGTCATACTCTTGGAATTTCTTAGAAAAATCTCTCGTAATAAACAATACTATTTCAGTAACTTCCTGAACGTCTATCGCATGATTTAAAACTATTTTCATGTATGCATCTTATACAAACAATAACCTTTTAGGTAAAATTATTAAAATACGTTGAATACACAAATGGTAAAGTGTCAAGAAGTTATACAGTAAATAGTGATCTCATAGATTGTTAATGTAAAATTAATTCAAAACAATTAAATAAATTTCAGTCTAAATTCATAAAAATGTAATGGCAACTTTTTATAAAATTTATTGTAAACGAAATAAAAAAATAGCTGTCAGTAAATATAAAAAGTTGACATACAAAATGAAAACAATGACTACTGTAAAGAATAATAATAAAAATATTTTTTTTGCGGTACAATTGGTCGAAAACTGATGTTTTTTATTGCCTTAATTCATATGGAACTAAAAGTAAATCACGCTAGTGCGGAATTATCAAGCCTTACTTTTTTATATAATAATATCAAGCGACTGGACGAACAAGTCGTATGTACACGCCTGTCCATAACAGTTGCAGTGCCACTCGGAGTTTTAAATCGCAAAGATCTGAGGGGCACTGCCACTCTGCCCGTCACCCTGAGACATAAGTTGACAAGTCCCATGTGCCTGTAATTTCACCAGCACCCTTACCCTTCAAAACCGGAACACAGATGCTGACATTGCTTGGAGAAATAGGTAAGGTAGCAGTACTTCCCTGGACGAACCCTTTCACAAGGAGCTCTACTGCTGCTTTCTACACTAGTGCAATTTTCTTTTATCTTCGCTTCCGGTGAGACCTTTGATCAGTATTCGGAGGCCATTCCTACCCAATGCCAGAGTTTCTTTACAGTGTTTAGTACTGTAGACTGTATAATAAACGTACACGATGTATACGTTTACCAGTTATCTATTATGAACAAAAAATTAAAGATTTTTATTCACTAACGGTGGTTATTAATAATGTTGTTTAAAGCTTAAAAATATAATATGCATATTAATATTATATTTTGATTTAGTTAAAAGCAAAACATAGGTTGGAAGAAAAATCAAGATCTTTTCTACTCGCTACATAGTAGAGGACAATACGCTTCAATTTTTAAAATCTAAGGAGCTCCACACATCTTAAGCGCAGCGAGCACTTTTGTATTAAAACTGAAGACAGGCAGAAGTGGAGCCCCTAAAACCTGACAAAGGAAATTTCTATGTTGTTTCGTAACACCTACTTGTCTGTTCCACCAGGTATTCTGTTCAGAATACCTGGTGGTTTTGTGAGGCCCAGAATCTAGACTAGTGG
The DNA here is from genome assembly GCF_003589595.1 of Hyposmocoma kahamanoa. Lineage (NCBI taxonomy): Eukaryota > Metazoa > Arthropoda > Insecta > Lepidoptera > Cosmopterigidae > Hyposmocoma > Hyposmocoma kahamanoa. The sequence goes on from NW_020655103.1 coordinate 16,192, forward strand.
TTTGATTTAAATACTGGAATACACGTACCATCTGTAGACGGTACAAAATCATTTTAAAAGCTTTCTCGCGCGTACTCTTTAAGACAATGTCGCGCAGTTATCTAGACAGTGGTCTGCGGTACGCCATGAACAAGGTGCGTTCTAGACCTTGGCCGTGGCACTGGGTCGGGCATTCGCGATACAATGCTCTCCTTGAGCGATTGCGCCGAGCCGGTGGACGCTTGCGACGCGGGTCGGGGTGCCAGAGTGTGTGGTGAGCTTGCCTGCAAAGAAAATGGCGGATTTTTGGGATCACAGTTTTTACACGTTCGACGTTTTTATGGGTTTCTTAATTCTGCTTTATTTTTATTGGCTTAAATATATAAATAAATAATAATAATAGCCTCAATTAGCTAAAAGGTAAGAAAAAAACCTCGGCATTTTGAAGTTTCCTCAAAAGGCGCTAGATGGCATTGTCATTGAGTTTAAAATAAATCCTAAATTTTGATATTTCGAGATTTTCCTCCGAATGGTGACTTATATCGACTTCTGATTATGTAAGAAAATCTAGGCAGCTGTTGGTAGGTAGGTATCTGTTCTGGGGGTCACATCCTTATTGGAAAGGCTACACGGAACCCAGTGAGAACTTTTTTGTACATTGTTTATATAGGGTTACGATACGATATTGTCCCTCTCATCATAGGAACAGTGTTTGGGACTACCTGGAAGCTTGAAATATACCAACTTATATTGGACACGTCATCGAAACAACCCCCAGTCTTAGCGAAGTAAAATAAAATAACACTCGTGGATAATTGCACGAGAAAGAAGTGCAAGTTGGTTGACATTGAAATTATTTAATTTTTTTTTTGATTGGGGTAAGCATAGGTTTGTCATTCGCCATTTTGCACGATCCTGGCAAATCTCTCCTTGCTTCTCTGACATTCATCGTCTTATATTTATAGATATAGACATTTTTCATTCTTCCCGTAATATTTTGAAAAATAACATTCTCGAATCGCTTCCCCAATAATTTCATAAGTTCTTTGTCGTTTTTTATTGCTTATTATTTTATTACATTAAATGCTGTATATATCTGTAATAGGTAGACCTATAAGTACAATACTAATTTAAATTTACACTGTTATCTAAGAGTATACATATGTACTACTGTTGATGTACCTTATATACCCTAAAATAAATAAAATCTTTCAACCAAGCCATCGAGTATGTAACCAGAAATAGAGACAAAACGTCACTCAATTTGTTTGAAAACTATTCTGCCATATGACTACTGTGACAATTGCGCTCCGATTGGCCAGTCCGAATTCAAAACAATTGACGGGTGTCGTCAATTGTTTCACTTCAAATCGACCACTTAACTTGAGCTTTGCTATAATAGACGAAAATTGCAATATTTAATTACCGATGAAATTTGATTCCGTTTGTTTTGTAATTAGATGTTTTGCTGTTTTTCCCCACACCACCGAACGGAACAGCATACCATTATTTGAGATATTATCATACATACTTACATATTTAATACTTAATTACGCACAAAAAAATAGGCGCCTTGACGTCGAGTTGCGGACACCAGCCCGTTACACCAAGTACCAAGTAAGTACTTAATTACCGATGAAATGTTATTCCGTTTGTTTTGTAATTAGATGTTTTGCTGTTTTCCCCACAGCATCGAATGGAACAGCCCCTCATTGTTAGAGATATTATCTTTATTACAATAAATACGGAATATTTTTTGGAATATACGGAGACGTACACAGAGGTCAGTTGTTGGCGCTGTACTATTTCAGCTTTCTAATTTGTAATTTCAGTGAAAACGAGACTTGATATTTATAAGTGATGTATCACTGATGTGTTACCAGGAAAGTATGACCCTTATTTCGTCTCTATTTCTGGTTATATACTCGATGATCACAGCCCTCATATTTTGTCAACAAAGTCTATTGTTGTCGTCCTCTTCCAATATGAAAGGCATTCACGTTGGCTCTATATCTCTTTCGCTACTTACTTTCATTCATTTGCTCCTTGTGCCCAAACGACTTTTCAAAATACCTTTTTCTATTTTTGTCATTACTTAATCTATTTACTCGCATTGTTCACGGATCATAGTATTAAACATTTCTGGAAACCTTTGAGGAGGTACTAGAACTTACAGCTCTGGTAAGCGTCTGTGGAGTATGTGGTGTTTGTGGTCGCTTGACAGGCACGTCGCGGTACTCGTAGATGTTGTCACGAGATCGAGTCGAATTCTCGATGCCCGGTTCGTCCACCGCCGGCATCATGAAGATATCATCGCTGTAGTAGCGGTCCGTTTCCCTGTTAGACGTAAGGTAACAAATAATAGATAGTTTCACTAGTATATTGTATTTACATTTATATTGAAACTTGTATATTGAAATCAGAGCGTAAGGTAAGGACGGGAATAGATTTCCTCCTTTTATGGCCCCGTACTTGGAACTGCCAGATTTGTCGATCTGTTTTATTATAAAAAAAAATCCTTTTTCGATTTAAAAAAAAAGTATATGAATAAAAAAGCATAATAAAAACAAGTATATAAGATCATTGCACAAAAATCACTTTCCAAGCATGTTAACTAACAAAACAAAATAAACGTCACAACATTTAAGAAAACAATTAGAAGCTACAAATAATATACTCGCTAGCAATAAATTTGGGTCATCTACAAAATGTTATTTTCTATTTTCTTTACGTATTTTTAGAACGGTTGAGTTAAAGTAAACATTTTTGTGTTAAAAATAAATTATCGACAACATATCGTCCTTCTCTTCATTATGTACTTGATATTTTATCATAACTGAGAAGATATACGCGATATTCGCTTTCAGAAGCGAACATTCTCCACTACTCGTCAGATGCTAACCCTTTTTTTCAAATATACAGTGCTTTCCACGGCTAGAGGACACAGAGGGAAAGTACTTTCAATATTATAGATAACATATTTTGCTTCTTCTGCATCTCTCATCATCTGGGAGTCGAGCCGATCAAATGTGAATAAAAATCCCGTATATTTATGATGCCATTCGAAAGGGTCAATTATAAGAATTTTTTTTTCTATGTATATAATTTCATTTACTATGTGTAACAATCGCGAAAACCTAAGAACTCGATATTTTTAAATATTTTTTAACTTATTTTAAATATAAAGAGTTACGTTAAAATTGTACTTTTGTGGTGTTTCTATTACAGACATTAATTAACAGACATTAATGAATTCTGTATTTCCTAATTATAATTGGAACTTATTTCTAATTATTGTAAGCGACCCAAATTATTTGCCGGTGAGTGTGCGTTTTTAAAGTTAATAGTACTGTTCACCTACATCGGCGGAACCATTTTCCATTTCGGAGGTGCAGCTCTGTTAGGAAAATACAGAAATTGTTAGTACAAGTGTAGTTTATAAACATGGTACTTATAAACAAAAGCATAAATAAGTAATATATAAATTGTTATGAGATATTCGAAGGGGAAATGTTGGAAGCTTCCAGGGTACGATGCTCCTAGCGCGGGTCTCGATGAAGATTTCTATCTCAATGGTCCACCGGTATGCAAATTGTGCGCTGAAATCGGAGGTCCCGGGTTCGCTTACCGGTAGGATCAATTTGGGAAATTAACTTTCCTAAATTGGTTCTGGTCTGGGTGTTCTGAGTAGTGCACCGGAGTGAATTCCAATGCTCTGATACTCATAGTATAGGTAATTCTCTAGTTTAAAATGGGCTAGACTAGACTATTGGTGTGCTTGCCTGGCACATTATAATTACCTTTTAGGGTAAGGGTGCTGGTGAAACTGCAGGCATAAGGGACTTATCAACTTATGTTTCACGGTGACGGGCGCGATCGTAGTGCCTCATAGATCTTTGCGATTGAAAGCTCTGAGTAGCACGCCAACCGTTTGGACAGGCGTGTCGCTTACGAGCTTAGCGTCTAGCACGGTATGCAAGAAGACGTCGGTTCGAATCCGACCGGATCGAAGGAATTTTTTCTGAGTGTTCGATCTTTGTATTAATAATTATAACAAACTAGTGGAGTAATTTCACAAAAAATAATTGAGTATCAATTCAATAAAAATTTAATTAATACAGTGAATAGCGACATCTCTCGCCAGGACTGGTAGCTGTAAAGGTACTAACTGGGTGGTAAATCTGTCATAGATTTCTCATAGATGGCGCTACAACTAAAAAGTCTTTGAAAAACCAAATACAAAGACAGACGCAAGCGCATAGAAAAATTCGTGAAGTCCGTTGGTTCGGTCCGTGGCTTAGTTGGTATAGTGTCTGGCACGGTATGCAAGAAGACGTCGGTTCGAATCCGACCGGATCGAAGGAATTTTTTCTGAGTGTTCGATCTTTGTATTAATAATTATAACAAACTAGTGGAGTAATTTCACAAAAAATAATTGAATATCAATTCAATAAAAATTTAATTAAGAGAAGGTTTATCACACCTGCATTCATACTTGACTAAGACATTTCCTTGTTTACATTTTGGACGTCTAATTATGATTCATATGATAGAGTAAAAACGGTAGCTTTTCATTTCAGAGGCCAACATTTCCAATCCTTATGGCGGCATGTACCTAAGTTACGTACATGTTACGGACACCGAGCAATGGCTAAAAAAAAATAAGGGCGCTCCACCGTACCGAACCCCAGCACTCCGCACACCGCATCGTATTGAGTCACCGCCTCCCGCACCCAGCACACCGCGCCGACCTACCTACTCGTTAATACCCTTACTAGTCGGGAGATTGACGGAATATAAATAGGATCGGTTTCAGCAGTAAACGCAGTTCAGTTTTAGTTAAGCTTTGAACAAGTGTCTCATTTCCGATCCCATACAGTCCACCGAACCTGAACGTTAACAGTACATTTGTAAATATTTAGTAGTTAATACCTCTCGCTAACGGTGAAAGAAAACATTGTGTTGAAACCAGCAGAAGAAAGTTCACGATCCTCGGATAAAGTGTGAAGTTCCCAACCCGCATTGGGTCAGCATGGCTGAATATGGCCCAAATACGTATAATGAGTTCACGGTGATCATGATCACTATGACGATGAGGTATCCATAAAGACGATGAAATTCCATGTAGTGAGAGTGTCAGAGTAAAGAAACACCGAGGGCACTGCCCAGAACATTCAGGGCATCGTACCCGGGAACTTGCCATTAAGCACTAATAATGTTAACCGCTAGTGTACCACTCTGCCGCCGCGCCGTTAGTAAAAAAAAAAGGTCGTCTGTCACTTTTTATCTTTTCCTAGGTGGATAAGGTATGACGTTACCGCAAGAGTAAAACAGATTATTTTTTTAATTTCATTTCTTTAAACATTATGTTCTGGGTTTTGAGTTTTTGTGACAAACGCCCTTCCAACGAACGGCCGTAGAATTGTCGTCATATGTTAGTAATGTGTTAGCGATTATCATAAAATGATGGCAAATTTCACCCACTTAACCGGTTGGTTTTTGCGTACAGTGTCACAATTTTAAAATTTATCTTAAAAATACTTACCGCTTAGCGTTCCGCCAGAGCATGCAGCATACGACTAGCAACACAATTAGCACGAGACATGCGCTTGACACCGACCAGAACGCGATCTGCAGGGGCTGCGTTGGCTCCCACCAGTACTACACACATCAGGAAGTAATCACACACACTGGATGGCCAAATAAGAGCTGATATTCGAGCTAATCTGTGTATTTTTTCCTTATAATTATATGTTATCATATATACCACGTATGGAATGTGCTCCCAAATCTTTGTTACAGTTTGTATAAGTAATCTTTTCAAATGCACTTCGTCCCTAAAATAAGAAACCGTACATCGTAACACGGTTGAGAACATAAAATCGTCGATAATAAGAGAGAGAGAAACAAAATTTGATGAATTAATAAAATTCGAACGCAGATAGCCTTGGCTCCGCTACCGGAAAAAAGGGCGAGATGAAGGCACTTAATCCGTGTAACAATTTCAATAGCAGGCCTGAGGGTGCCCAGGTGGGTACGGAGGTCCGTACGCTACCAGATCAGAAAGTGGTGCATTTGCCAAGAACGAGCTTAATAGCTAGCATAGCGTAAATTCACCAGAGTTCTCCCTCTAAACATTTTTACGTACCTCGGTAATAGGCGGATACGTAGGTACGAAGCGGCCAATGACAGTAGGCAGATATACAGTCCAGAAAGCAAGTTCCGTCTGCCGGTAATTGAGCTGTATGGTTGAGTTGTAGGTCGTGTTGAGATTCAGATACCTCAGTTGACCTGCTTCTGCAACTTCGAAGTGAACACCTAGGATCTGAGAACGTGTTGGGTTCCTGAAAATAAGTTATAAATAATAAAGTATAAATGACAATAGCAGAACCGCCATAGACATTGTGTATTAAGGGCGGTAAAGAGAGGTTTGTAATTTTTAGCGCCCGTGCTACATACAATGTTGTTCACCACATTTGCGAGGAAATAGATACAACGATAATTTATTTCTTGAATGAACAAATATCGCTTCACAACAAAAGATTTACCGATTTTGCAGCTGGCAGGTATTTAAAAAAAAAAACAGTTTGCCAGCTACTCTTCCATAGATAAATATAACTCGAACTAAAACGTTATAAACAAGCACAGACGGATGCAGTCACAATGTTTTAGATATAAAATAAATAATTTCCAAATTCTAAAAATACTGCATAATTTGAATTCACAAAAAAAAATTGTAAAATATAATAACTCTTTATTGCACAAAGAAAAGATACATGAAACACAAGTTATAAAGGACATATACAAAGGTGAGCTTATCTCTAGAGAGATCTCTTCCAGCCAACCCTAGCCTAGGTGAAAAATGAAGTCTGCGGGACTAATTATTGTACAATAAAATAATATAATAGTTATAATGCAAATGATTAGTTTTTTATACTCCAAATTTATGCTAAATATACGTTCAGTTTCTTCGAGAACAAAAACTTTTTCTCTTGCCTTTTTCTATCTTGACATAAAAAAATCCATAGGTCGATAATAACGAAAAACTCCGATAGCATAATTTAGGACATTACGGTCTATGCCTGCATGTATGACACTGTTTACGAGCAAGTGTGATATATAAACAGTTTCATTACCAGAGTGAATATTGAACAAAAACAAATAAACTTACCCATATCTAGCGAAATCGCTATAAGCCTTCATAAAGAAATGACTCATATTCCGATCGTTCCCGGTCCACTGTTGTCTGTCAATGCGTTGTTTCACAGGGAAGAACTCTTGGTCCATGAAAGGCGCGCCGGTCAGGAAGTAATGTTCAACGTCGTGAGCGTACTGACGCCATTCGGGCCACTGGAACGCTTCCACAGTCGTGTTCATGACGTACATGTACACAGGCACATTTTGTTCCAGCAGTAGTTTTACCATTTTGTCAGTTGGGGCTCGGTAGAGGAAGTCTGACAGGAGCTGGAAGACAAATCATTGGCGTTTTAAATTTGTTCGCTGTAGCTATAGCTATGTGAAGTACATGTGTAATTTGACAGAAAATATTTAAATGTATAATAGATGTACTCCAGACTGTACGTATTAAGATATTGGACATTTCTGGTTTATAAGTTAGATGCTGAAAATTTCTCAATAGAAACTACGGCAAAAAACATGTAACACATTTACTTATTTTATTTCACTTTTGATTGGTGACCCGTTTAGCTCTTCCAGGCAGTCTCAAACCATCGAGTATATAACCGGAAATAGAGACGAAATAAGGGCCATACCATTCCTGTAACTCATCAGTGATACATCACTTATAAATAAACTCTCGTTTGTACTGAAATTTCGTATTAGAAAGCTGAAATAGTACAGCGCCTCCGCATGTTCCAAAAATATTCTGTATTTATTGTAATAAAGATAATATCTCTAACAATGGCATGCTGTTCCATTCGGTGGTGTGGGGAAAAACAGCAAAACATTTAATTACAAAACAAACGGAATCAAATTTCATCGGTAATTAAATTTTAAATATGTAATTTTGCAATTTTCGTCCATTATAGCCAAGCTCACATTAACTTGTCGATTTGAATTGAAACAATTGACGACACCCATTGACGACACCCGTCAATTGTTCCGAATTCGGGCTGGCCAATCGGAGCGCAGTTGTCGCAGTAATCATATGGCAGAATAGTTTTCAAACAAATTAAATGACATTTCGTCTCTATTTCTGGTCATATACTCGATGTTTCAATCTAAGATGTTTGAAATAAATGTTGTAAATGTTAAATGTATTCAAATGTATATTTATACACGAGGGACTCCTAGGGTATTTTTTTTTTCTTGCTCATTCTTCAGGGGACTCTGCCTTACGAATGAGCAGCAGAGTTTAATTAATATGACAATTTCAAGTAATATAATCTAATCACTTTCCTATCACACTTACTAACTTTTCTAATTTCTCATACTACCTTTTTTCAAAACAATAAATAAATAGCGTATTTTCTACATCATCACGCTAATGTACCCTTAACGTTTTAGTATTTACAATAACATCATAATATTGTATCATTGAGATCCGGTCGTGTATACCTGGTGACCCATAGTACAGGTCCAACCTAGTTTAGGCACCAGTATACCACCTCGCAATTTAACTGTACCATGTTCTTTAGTTTAATTACCTTGTGAAATGTATTGTTAAGGTGAAAAAAAACTAAAATAATTTTGATTTTGACTGATTGAATTGTAATTTGGTTACCTATGAAATAAAGATGATTTGAATTTTTTAATTAAAACAAGCCAAAATATCGACTCCCGATCGAACAGTATATTTTCCAAAGATATCTTTTCAATTGTATTTTTATGGTATTTTCAATTTTTATGCAAATCGATTGAGGCCTGCTGTGCTTCTATTACTCGGATTAAAAATGAATGTAATTGAGTTTGTTTACGTTAGTCAAAGTATTCCTGCTTCTAAGTCTAAGAATATAATTTTATTTACAAAATTCCGATATACTTTTTGAAAAAACTATTTGAACTTCAATACTTTTGTTATTAAGCCACTGGGTAACTGTCAGGCGAAAGCTCATATCTATTGATATTATGTACTACCAGCTTACTTCCGCCGTTTAGGCTTCTGCTTCAATAAATTAGTACAACTATGATTCATAGAGAAAATTAATGTATGAAAAAATATTCAACGCAAGTGCAGCATGGATAGATATAGGAGATACCCATACCGTACAAAGCGAAAACGGCTGACTGGGTTTAAGTAGGCCCAACTAGGCCTACTGTTGGCACGCGTGCTACGTTAACTAACCCTTCTACTGTATTGATTGTTCTGTGAGTGCAACTATTCTGCACGATTTACCCATAACTGATTTCGCGGAGTAACAAAGTAATTTACTTCCATTTTTACATTGAAATCGTCATATTGATTAAATGTCCTATGGTATTACAATGTAAGGTAATTCAACTGAGTCTAAAAGGGTATTCGTTCTTATGAAACGCGCAATACGAATCATAGTAGGCATAAAAGGTAAAATTCAACTGAGTCCAAAAGGGTATTCGTTCTCAAGAAACGCGCACTACAAATCATAGTAGGCATAAAAGGAAAAATTCAACTGAGTCCAAAAGGGTGTTCGTTCTCAAGAAACGCGCACTACGAACCATAGTAGGCATAAAAGGTAATCAGTCCTGTAGAAGCCTTTTTCGAAAGCACCACGTGATGACGGCGTATTCACAGTACATTCTCTTGTGCGTAAAAACATACATATTTACGAGCGACGCACAGGCGAAGGCCGACTATTACGTAACATAGGAACACTGAAAACCGTTGCTCACGGAACCAAACACGCAACGAGAAATCCGCGAGTAATTAGGCCCCGATTTTACGAATCTAAAAAGTCCACAAGTCTAAAAAGTGTTACAAAGGACGAAGTGTTTTGTTCCCTACTGAAAGACCTTTTATTGGATAATGAATTCTACAGTGTAGAGGAATTTCTTTTAAAGAAATTGTAATTATATTTTAATTTTGGACGTTTGAAAATATTTAATTTTTATTTGTACTTTCGTAGTTCGCATTTTTATTTATTTTTCTTTGTATTATTTTATTTTATCTTCAGAATAAAATTGTTGTTTACATTAGTGACGATCATGTTATCCCTTGACATTATTTCGAATTGTAATTTTATGAAATTGATAATATGAAATAAATGATTCTATTCTATTCTTCTATTCTAACGCTACTACTCATTCTTAAGTAAGGCGGATTCCTCTGAGAAAAATGAATAGGATACTCTAGAGGTATTTGCTCCTTGTAACTAGATATTTTTAGTAGCAGTAGAGCTCCTTGTGAAAGAGTAAGTAAAGTATTGCCACCTGACCCACTTCTGCCGACAAGCAGTAATGTGAACATTACTGCGTTTCGGTTTCGAAGAGTAAGTGCTGGTGAAATTACAGGCACATGAGACTTGTCAACTGATATCTCAGGGTGACGGGCACAGTGGCAGTGCCCCTCAGACTTTTACGATTTAAAGCTCAAGTGGCACTGCAACTGTTACAGACAGGCGTGTTGGTTAACACCAGGCGCACGACTTGTTGTTAACTTGAGAACTTCGTCCCGTCACTTGATATTATATACGAAAAAGACATTTCGACTGTGAACTGGCAATCGGTACTATCTAAATTTTGACAACTTAACAGGATGAAGAAAATATTTTTTTGTGTCATTTACATAGCATCTGGTTTATTAAATAAAAATACGTAGTTTTTAAATATTTTTATTACACATGTATCTATGTACACTACATATTTTTATTTAATAAACCAGATGCTATATAAATGATTTTTTTCTTCATCCTGTAAAGTCAAAATTGAGATAGTACAGGTTGCCAATTCACAGTCGATTTGTTGACGTTTAACATTTATAATATTTGTGTAGAAAGTGATCATAGGTAAAAACAACTTGAACGAGCTGATTCATCCTGA
>NW_020655104.1:0-10781 GCF_003589595.1 Hyposmocoma kahamanoa
TTGCCCATTAAATTATTTAAGGCGAAATCATATGAACTGTTGAGGGATAAAGTATATTCTAATAATATAATAATATCTTTATTGCAAAACACAGAAATAATGTTTATAGATTTTTTTTCATTAATTATTATTATAATGTGACTATTATTATTAATATGCAACCGTGACCATGGGACCTGTAAATGGCCCGAAACGTTGGTTTGTTTGAAAAAACAAATATACGCGTATAAATAAACAAATATTTAAATCCGGAGAAAGTTTCATTTCCTATATAAGAAGTCAGTTTTTTCCTTGTAATATTATTCAAATATTGATAATGAGTTAAAATTATTTTCTGAACTTTGACAAATATGCGTATCAATAGATGGCGTTGTATGTTACTAATTAATTTATAAATTAACACTTTCCAACATGTGTAGATGGCGCTAATCCTAAACAAATTAAAAGAACAGCCGGTCAAAGGATACGGTGCGGTATCCTCGTGCGATCCTTATGGCCATGCGGCGCTGCACGCCATTGAGCATGGCTCTGCAACGCCGGACGCCCGTCAGTCGGTGTGACCAGACGGGGGGGGGCCCCATACAGGGCCACGGATCGCACCACCCCACCGTATAAACGGCGAACTCCCTCCGAAGGTTGGGCAGCAACCGGTGCAATGCACCCGCCACCCTATCGATCCGGGGAACCAGGCGCCGGAAGTGCTCCTCGAAATCCCAGCGACCGTCCAGGATAAGGCCCAAGTATTTTAAGTACTGCCCCACCTGGACGTCGACGTCACCAACGCGAATAGAGAAGCTGGGCGGTTCCCTCCCTCGCGGGAGTTTGTGGTACCACAGCGCCTCAGTTTTCTGAGGCGCTACTCGCAAACCCAGCTCCTCGATTTTTTCGACGACGCGAGAAACCCCGAGCTCAGCGAGCCGGATGGTCCTCTCGAAGTCCTCCCCTCCGGCGAGCACCAGGGTGTCATCAGCATAACACACCAGATGCACGCCCGGGGGGAGTGCGACCCTCAAGACAGCATCGTATGCGAGGTTCCAAAGGAGTGGTCCAAGGACAGACCCCTGAGGAACCCCACACACGACCTCTCTGCGATGGCTTGCGCCATCCCGACCCGGGTACGTAATGTACCTGTCGCATAAGTAGGACCTGACAACTCGCTTCAGGTACGGAGGCACTCGATGATACTCGAGCGCCTCCTTCCAGGCGTGCTGATACCATCCAAGTGTACATCTGTAGGGGAAAAAAATTGTCAAGGATACGGCGGTTAGGTTAGAATTAGAACCAATTTGGGCAATGATTTTTCCAAACTGGTTTTGGACTGAATGGTCTGTGTTAAGAGTTAATCTCGTTGCTCAGGTACTCACAGCGCAGGGTATTCCCTAGTTTGAGATCAGGTAATTTATGTAAGGCCTAGCTCATCATTTTTTTGTAGACTATCGCCACTTTTCTAACTGTCAGCAGTTAGAAAAGTGGCAAAATTAAAAAGGGAAAAATTAAATAATAAAAAAAAATATCTAAAGACCCACACAAAACATTACTCAATCAAACAACTGCACTCACTTAGAAACAAATCCACATAACTCCTTCATAAAACCCCTTTAAACGCTGCCAAGTCATTCTCACCCCACCGCATATATCACCATAAGGTCCACATTCCTACTGAACAGTTGGCCCAGAACCGCCAATTCCTATCTACTTTGGGCCATTCTTACTTAGTTACTACATAAAATGTCAGACACGATTGATCGTGAGGTGTCGTGTAAATACATATTATTATATTAAACATTATTGCGAATAAGTGAGACAGTCCTTTGCTGGAGTTGTGAGCCCACCCGTAGCGTGTCTTGCGTTCTTGTTTTTAAACTCCGACGCAAATGAGGGGAGTTAGGTTTGAAGTCTTTGTGTACCTTTAGGGCCACAATCTGTATGTTTGTCTGAGGCTTCGGTGCTCCCGCATGGATATACTGGTCTTATTATTTTATTTGAAAGCTAATTTAGTTTAATTGTTATGGTTTTTAGCTGTGTGTGATGAACATCTGTTCAGCTATATAGATTTTAAGACTTTCGTGGTTATTCACTAAATGATTATCACTAGTAACAGTCAACCCGTGACCATGGAGCGTGCAACCGTTCCGAAATATCGGGAAAATAAAAAGAAGTTATACCGTGGTAAGAAACCTGTTACTAGTGATAATCTGTTCAGCTGTTTAAAGGTTATTAACTCTTTTCACTGTTTGACATTAGGTACCTACAATAATATGGCTTGATCTGATGCTGCAACCAGTAGGGCTAGCATGACAGGGCGCGGCTTATGTGAGAACGACATAAAGCGCGAGATACAGCTATTCTTTTACCCTATGAAACTACTTAAAATACAACTATCGTGTTTGGTCTCTTTGGATTTATCTCGAGGAGTTATTGGTTTATAGATGTTGACTTTATTGATTTTTTGGAGTGCGCCGGTGTGAGCTTTTTTAAATTTAAAATCGAAAATATATTAAAATATATTAGAATCGGCAGATGGCGCTGCCAGTATTAACACTGTCTGCATTTAATTTTCTTTAAAAATATTAAAAGTTTAATTTCAGTGTCGGAAACATTATAGATAAGATAATAGTGGCTTAAATAAACTGTGGAAGTGTTTGTGAAAGGTTCCGATGGATAATAATTCATTGTCAACAACTCCTGCCTTCAGTGACTTTTTTTAAACATTACTTGTGAAGAAAGCAATGTAAGTTGTATCTTATAAACTCAAACCTGTTTCTTAACGAAACAGTTCAAAGTTTTGCTAGTGGCAAATAGGAAGTGTTGTTTAAATTTCAAGAATGTAACATATATATCGTTAAACGTACGTAAATTGGACTTTGAACCCTATAAATACTTTGAAGAATCTCATTGTCTCATCTACCGAGGAATAGTTTCTCTACGTCGACTATTTCATTAGAACATGTAACAAATATTACTCAGTACAAACTAGAGGGCGGTACATGTATAAAAATTTTAGCGACATCTAGCGAAAATTTTTGAAAACCTTAATCTAGCCACTTGACACTGGAGGGACTTTAAGACTCAATAATTTCATCAATAAATATTATAGTTCAGCCACTCGACGCTAGAGGTCACTACAAAATAATAATTTATCTGTACCACACACGATGGCGCCACTGTGTACCAAGCGTAGAAACGAAATAGTTACAAAAAGATATATTAAGTGCCACGACTGTGATATTCCATGTTCCAGACTGCACTAATACTGTATCAGACAACAGGTTCGATCTAATGACACCGACTAGGAAATCTACGTGGAAGTGTGAACCTTGTAAAGAATCAATTATAGAGAAAGGGATAAGTAAATCTACACCTCAGGAAATCAATTTTGAAAATGTGACCACGAGACCTACCAAGACCAATTATAAACTAAATATATCTACTGAAAATTCTTTTGAAAGTTTACCACTCGACGAAAACAACGATGATGAGGAATATTCGTCATTTGCTTCCCCCCATATAATGAACAGAAGCTGTCCGGAGATCAGCGAATGTAATCGGGAAGTCATTAAAGAGCTGGAAAATACTATTCAGCAGTTGCAGCAAAAATTGGAGTCAGCAGACAATGAGATCATAAATCTTTTGGCTGAAAATAGCTCATTGATGAAACTTAACCAAAAGTATGAGAATAAAATAAAAACACTTATGCAAATTTATAATTCTCCCATACAAATTACTCCAGCAAAACTAAACCGGAAAAGTTTGGGTAGAACTAAATTAAACTTCTGTATGGAAAAAACTTACTCCACACCAACTCAAAGTGACAAACAAAAGAGTAATTTGGACACCACAAAAGGAGATACCCACTCACAAACACCGATCATTACGACCAAAAAAAACACTACGAAATTTAAAAAAATAACGAATTATCGAAAAAAAGGAAGATATGTATACTAAGCACAAACAAGATGAATAAAATAGTAAAGATTGCGGAGAGAATTATACCACAACAATATTCTCTTTGCCACTATCTTACGCCCGAGTGTGGCATTAAATACCTAGTGAATAACATCAAGGCAAAGCTCTACGATTACACCATGCAAGATTTTTGTGTGTTGATTATTGGTGAGGAGGATTTCAAAAAAACAACAGATATACAGGTACTATTACAGTATATTCGCAAAGCTTTGCAAGAAATAAAACACACGAACGTAATAGTTTGCGCGCCGACTTACAAGATCACACCATATTCGAATTTATTCAACTGGAGAGTGTACATCACTGCCCCAAAACAAAAACTTTTGTTAGGCGAGGTACCTAGTTTCTTAGTGTGTATTCTAGTTTTTCTATTAAATTATATAATACTATTAATGAGAATTAATAATTAAAGGTAATACTCAATAAACTTTAATGATATTCAGTAGATCTTGTCTAGAAATTAATGTAGAGTATCGTGGTTAGACGATTTCCTTTTAAACTACATATTACATTTTTTTTAAATTACACATGATCAAAACTATTAAACTCCCTCACAAAAGAGCCCATATTAAGGGATAGACTTTAAGCCGGTCTGAAACAGCTATACGAAATTTAATATTGCAACTACCCTTAAATAAGAATGGAAATGAATAAATAATTATCACTTTAATACATGAAATTATATAGACACGGAAAATATAATTGAATTGAAGATGTAGTTCTGGAAATACGAGAGCTTTCACACTCGCGGAGAGACACCTCAGGCACTATGAACATTTGACTGTTGTATAGGGTGGGAACTTTAGCATTTTTTTTCAAAACGTATTTCCTAATATATCAAATGTCATGTTTCGCGTGACCACCGGCGAGACACTCCGCACACACAGTTGTCCGTGCTCCACCGGTGGTTGCACCACGAGAGAAAGTGTTAAGCAATGCAAATATATAAAAGCTAGTTCAGTTTACTTGTATTTTGTACTTATTGGGAAAGGAATAATAACCTACACTGCTGCGGGCTTCTCATTTTTAAGATGCGGCGACTCATCTCATTTAAAAAGTATTTAAAATTTTACGTAATTTTTTAATTATACCGTTTAATATCAAGTGACGGTACGAACAAGTCGTGTGCGTGATAGTAAGCTATACGCCTGTCCATAACAGTTGCATTGCCACTCGGAACTTTAAATCGCAAAGATCTGAGGGGCACTCACTGCGCCTGTCACCCTGAGACATAACTTGACAACACCTATAAGCCTGTAATTTCACCAGCACCCTTACCTTTCAAAACCGTGTTTAATACTCACATTACTGCTTTTCGACAGAAATAGGGAAGGTGGCAGTATTTCCCTGGACGAACTCTTTCACAAGGAGCTGTACTGCTACTATATGAATGTCGCAGCCGTATTCCATTACGGCTAGCCGCAAAACGGCGCTGTTTTCTAATACGTCTACCGCGTTTTCAACTGGATTGTGATCACGATACGTTCTACGAAGCGGGTAATCGTTGGCCACGTTTAACCATATTGTTCACAGGGAAAATGTCACCATGACTATGAATTATAAACAAAAGACACAAAACAAACTTCATCGATTTAAACAAATCTTGTAATAATCATCTTAGATCTTATACTTATTGGTAAGTACGTTACACAGTCTCGTAACAAGGCTCAAGTTAAGGCTCAAATTGTGAACTTATGAGTTTTTTTAGTCTCATTTAATTTTGAAGAAAATCATCCTCTAAGGGTGACTGTTCAAGAAGCATGAAGATTTATTTTTATAAATAGCGCCTAAATTTTAGTATAATGAGTTATTACTTTAAGGTTGATTTTGCTATTCTTTAATTCAAGGCGTTTTTCCTTCTCAATATACTTTGAGTAGTGAGAACTGATTTTTATTATCTCATATGTGAAGTCCTGTATAGGGGCGAACTAGGGGATATTTCCACGTACTTTTGAGGTCGGTCTTTTAGTACTCTGTACTGAGATTATCTCAAAATATTCTCCGTTAGCGTTAATGCACTTTTTCATACGAATGAACCAATTTCGAAAACATTTATGCCACTCCTCCGTGACAATATCTGAAACATATTTTTCATACTCTTCAACAGCCTCTTCAGGCGATGAAAATCGTTGACCGCGTAATTGGTTCTTAATTTTTGGAACTAAAATTTGGAGAACCGATTTTTATTATCTATTGTGTCAAATCCCGTATAGTGGCGAACTAGGGGATAAATACGGGTTTACGCACTTTCTGGTAACCGATTTCAATAAACTTGGTAATTATATGTAATTCCACGTACTTTTGAGGTCGGTTTTATTTGTACTCTGTACTGAGATTATTTAAATCCGTATTTGTCATTAATTAGTTGCTTTCCTGTTTTCAGAAAGCCGTCGCTATGTATGTTAAAGCCTAAACACTCAAAAGAGCTTCAATAATCTCGTCAGCCAGTTACTCAAACGCGCTTATCGATTTGGTATTGCTCAATGGAAATGTTTGTCAGTCATAGTAATCTGTGTCATGTCCACCTAACTCTATCGCTTTTGTGTACAGAAGGACAATGGCAGACATACTCTTCAACTCAATAAATCAGACTTGCGGACATTATTTATTACTTTCGCAATTTCATTAAATGATATCAAGTGGCGAAACGAACAAGACGTGCGCCTGCTGTTTAGCGACACGCGTATCTAAAACAGTTGCGTTCCCACTTAGAGCTTTAAATCGCAAACACCTGAAGCGCACTGCCTCTGCGCCCGTTACCCTGAAACATAAAATTGACAAGCCCCACGTTCCCATTTTTTCACCAGAACCTTTCAAAACCGGAACGCAGAAATAGGTACAGTGACAATATTTCCCTGGACTATCTTTTACACAAGGAACTCTAATTCTTCCTGTCCTTACCCCATGTTAGGTGGGGTCGGTACAACATGTATTTTTCTTCCACTCTCCCCAATCAGCCGTCATTTCCATACTCACACCTTTCTTATCCATGTCATCCTTCACACTATCCATCTTTTCTTTGGCGTTCCTTTCCCCTTATATTCCTCCACATTCGTACCTAATTCTCTTCTCGTCATACGTCACCAGAAAATGTGGCGTAAGGAAGCCGACACACGCGGCTGTAGGTGGACTGTATGGTGCTAGAGTAATTCTTTTGCCTGTGCTATTCTCGGTAAAATAACACAGGAGATAGAAAATGAGAATTAGATTTTTCAAACAAAAGTTGGTTTTGGGCACAGACCACATAGTTTAGGGTTAGAACGACACAAGGAGCTCTACTGCGAATTAAATATTGAAATTGTTATTTGGATCAAAGAAACTGACTGAGTACCTAGCAATGATTAATCTACCCATTGTAAATTATTCAAAATAATAATGCTACTAATAATTTTACATATTTCATACCGGAAACTGAAACAACAACAATTGAATAGGTACAGATAACAAATTTATAAATATATTTATGAAAATATAATAAAATAGGTTTATATTATTTTTTACGTATCCGTGAATTTACAAAACGTTTTTTCCGGAAAGCGTTTGCGTAAGCGATATTAGTCACAGTTATGGTTATTTTATCGAAACAATTGTCCGTGTGTTTTTTAGTAAACATATTTAAGAGTTTGTCTCTAAACTTAGTAATAATATTTTTTTTGCACACAAAAGTAGTTTCAAGGCTAATTATATCATGGGACATGCGATTTTTGTTTGTGTTGTGAACTGATTTTGATGATTCGTTTTTGTTGGTAAGAGGGTACCTCAGTATTGGTCCCATTTAAATTTGAAGAAAATATTTCACCTCTAAGGGTAGCAAACCAGGGGATGAATCCAGTTTCGCGCACTTTCCGGCAACCGATTTCAATAAAACTTGGCGAATTGATACAACTCCATGAACTTTTGAAGTCGGTTTTTTAGTACTCTGTGCTGATTTATGGGATATCGATTACTTACTACTTAAGTGAGTGACTGGCGCCCGAGGTTTGAAAACCCCTTGTTACGGGTCGTCAGATGCATGTTTTATGCGATAACTCCCTTTATTTGTCCACCGATTTTCATGATTCTTTTTTTTGTTGGAAAGAGTACCATAGTGGTCCCATTTAATTTGGGTTTGTACTAAAAATAGGTTCTCGGAAGTACCTACTAATTTGGTTTTCAATCAAGAGGTGTAACTTAACACTACGGCGGCGGGTACTAATGGCGAAGCGTTTATATTTACAAAGGAATCTATCTATATTTACAAGGCGTCGCGAAGTCCAAACCTATGGACGCTCACGACGTTGCCTAACTACACACATCAAAAGTGTCTAGGGATCAAGTACGTGCTGCAATTAGGGTTAATTATATTAACTTTTTTGTATCGCTATTGATACTTTTTAGTGAGTTTTAACATTTAAATAAGGAATATTGTTTAAAATTCGATAATAAGAAGAAAATCGATTGTCAATGTGGTTTTGTATAAAAATGAGTTATGGCGTTTTGACAAAATCATTACAATATCTGCATCGGAACCGAAACAATTTACATTATTATGGAGAGACGACATCATTTAACCCGAGAAGTGATGATGCGAGCCGTCGGAATGTTGGAAGCTGGTTCCAGGCAACGTGCTGTGGCTTTCACTCTTAACACTACACAGAGCGTCATAAGTCGCCTCTGGACATGGAGGACGATCTCGCATCACGACTCGCAGACAGGACCGGTATATCCAAAATACTGCTCGACGGAATCGTACCATGACCGCCATGATGTTGGTTACGACGCTCCACAGCTCCTCAGGCTTGCTAATAAGCGATCAAACAATCCGAAATCGTTTATGTGAAGTGGGTCTGCGATCCCGAAGGCCGCTCAGAGTTCCACCTATTGCACCCTGCAATCGCAGGACCCGTTTACGATGGGCTCGCGAACACAGAAACTGGGAGGAAGAAGACTGGCGCTATGTGTGCTTTTCGGATGAATCCCGCTTCGGTATGAGACCGGATACAAGACGTACTCGAGTTTGGAGAACATCTGGACGTCATGAACGTTTGAGATATTGTCAGGAAGTTCATCCATATGGTGGGGGAACAATAATGATATGGGCCGGTATTTGGATCGGCGGAAGAACCGATCTCATTTGGATCAGGGGTAACCTCAATGCTCAAGTTTACGCAGAGAGGATTGTTTCAGATGTTATCATCCCTTTGCGAGGCCAGTTGGGTGATTCATTTCAACTAATGCATGACAACGCACGTCCACACACGGCTAGAGTCGTAACACGCATTCTTGCCGAAGCTCGTATCAACGTTCTGCCGTGGCCTGCTCAATCGCCAGACCTCAATCCAATTGAGCACGCATGGGATATGCTTCAAAGAAGAGCTGTGCCGAGTATGCATACCGTACATACTCTACAACAATATTTTGACTTGTTACAAAACACATGGGCGGCCATTCCTCAAAGTGATTTTGATGAACTCATCTTAAGCATGCCAAATCGCTGTAATTGTGTGATTCGTGTTAATGGTGGAAATACAGATTATTAATTTTCTTATCTTTACAATAAAAATGAGCAAAATCATCATTTTCGCCATTTTTTTGTCATTTAATTGACGCCGTTAATTTGAGTTTTTTCCCACAATTTGCAAAAACATCAATTTTAGTTTATTTTAATTAAATATAGGGGTAAGCGGTTAAATAAAACATAAGCATTAAAGTAAGAAGTCGTCCTGGAAGACTGGATTTGGAAAATATTGCTTAAATAATTTTTATTTCAAAAATATTCACTTGATCCCTAGACACTGTGTACTAACCGAAATTACAAACATCGATACAGCTGCCTGTGTAGGTACTTGCGCTGTCTTATGTAGGTATGCAAGGGTTGTCAAAAATTGTTTACTATTGTTTATTAACTGCCTCAGTGGCCGAACAGTTACCATGCCGGACGGCCACGTAGAGGTCCCAGGTACGATTCCCGGGCCGGGAGAAGTGTTTGTATGGCCTACATTTGTTTCTCTCATGAGTTTGGGTGTAATCGTAGGCGGAAACTATTACACGCGTAAAATATACTGAAGTTGATATAATTCCATACTTATTAGGAATTTCGATATATAAAATCTTTTTTACACGAAAAGCAGACGACTACACAATACCCACTTTGCAGTCCTATTGCATCTCACTTACTATTTGGGATGCATTACGTCTGGATTTTTATTAAAATCGGTTTAAGTGTATACGATCTAACGGTTTTTTATATCGATTCATTTCAATGCGATTTTCCTGACTCTTTCGAGTAGGTATGACGTTGAACAACTGTGTGGTGTGCAAAATTAGCCTCTTATTTTAAAGAAATAATGCAACTTTAGCACCGTGATAAGTAATCTTTCTCTCTGGTTGACTCAACTGGCTGTGACTTATATACTCGTATATATTACTTTACGTATTTGAAACTATCCGAAACTTCGCATTTATTCGCAAAGTGAAAGAGACAGTTGCACCAGATAGTATTTTTTCTACATCACGGGATCTCAACATAGATATACATGCTCCGCAATCAGCACAGTTGCTTTAATAATAAATTTAATTAGTTTCAGCACGTGTAAACAAATATTAGTAATATTTATATTAACTGAATTAGTTTGCGTTTACAGACTGATTACCGTTGTGTGTTTGCCATAATTAGACGCAATTACAATGGAAATTGCCACTTTCAGAACACAATAATTGACTTGGTTTTTCGTTCGGGGTTCACTCCTACCTACAAGGGTGCATGTCAGCGAAATACAGACGGTGTTTGAGGCGTTAATGGGTGTCTATGAGAGTGGAACCCATGTAGGTAGGTC
>NW_020655105.1:0-12484 GCF_003589595.1 Hyposmocoma kahamanoa
TTTAGCATTTACGTTTAAATTTAAATGAGCGTCTCGGGCACGCGGGGAGCCTGGCTTGAATTTGGTCTACGCGGCGGGCCGAGCGGTTTTATTATTCTGAGGAATTTAAATGTTGTTGCCTAGTAAATAGAATTTAGATTCGCCTTAATATAGGTACCTAAAGGCGTGGTAACTGGACGGTCGCCGCGCGACGGCCGCGCGAAACCGAAACTGCCTCGGTGGCCAAACGATTACCGTGCTGGACTGCCACCCACGGGTCTTGGGTTCGATTTCGAAATATTTGTATGGCCTACATTTATTTCTCTCGTGAGTTTGGGTGTAATTTGTGATTGTCTATGTGTGGGTCCATGACACCCGCGACACAGGGTTTTCCTAGTGCAGGGCTATGAGTGTGTGCGTTATTATTGTTATTATTATTATTATTCCCTTCTACAAATTCCTGGTCTTCTCGGAGCAGATTATATTTGAATATGCATATTATTTACTGAAATTTGAGTACATTGGCGACAAGTTACAATTTCCTATTAAGTATTTGCGACAAATCATAGTCTCAAAAAATAATATTGCATTTGTGTTTCTATATGTAAAAATAACATCTTGGAATGTTCAGAAAATAAACAGTAAAACAAGAAATTTTACACGTATTGAAGACGAAATGGGTATATCCATACTAAGAAAACGTTCATACTTTAGGTAAATTAACCCCTTTAATTCCGGTCACAGATGATAACTATAGGTATCTTGAGTTGTCTTCATCTCATGCTGCAGGTATATAGCTTGTAAGATACGTATTAGCAACATTCTATCCAAAATACAACTAACTATTAAGTATTAACACGAGAAAGTCATAATAATTAAAATAGGAGATTTGTAGGAAACAGTCAGTCCAACCCCGTCCATTATAACATTCTATGGGTAGATCCAGAAATGAACACATATCGTGAAGAGATTTTACGTTGTGATGAAATGTAAATTTAATACGAACAAACACTGTAACTGGTATCAAGTTGGGTTTTATTAATTTAATATTTGAATACTACTAAATTATTTTCGTGTGTATGATCGCTGGCCGCACAGAAAATTTTCATCTCGCTTTCTGTACCTATGTAATATTAATTGTGAATTTGATTAATTTTCGACTCGTTCCTTATCGAGCTTATTGTGACAAATTGGAAAGTTGAAGCAAGGTCCGAAAAAAATGTTTTTTAAAATTTTATAAAATGTTCGTAATTCCTGCTAGATACCTGGTTTTAAGATATGTAATTTGTATAATTTATTTGTTTTTAAAGTTCCCTTGATTCTCAAGTGCACCCCATTATTATTCATAATATACACTGCACTTGCATTCAAATAAGTACTTTTATTTTCCTATATTTTTTATTTTTATTACATCACATTCAGCCTCTTTTCTAGATTTAATAAATATATGTGTCAAATCTAAAACATAGATATATAGAGCTCCTTGTGAAAAAGTTCGTCCAGAGTAGTACTGCCACCTTACCTATTTCTGCCGCCAAGCAGTAATGTCAACATTACTGCCTTCCGGCTTTGAAGGTTAAGGGTGCTGGTGAAATTACAGGCACATGAGACTTGTCAACTTATTTCTCAGGGTGACGGGCGCAGTGGCAGAGCTCCTCAGATTTTTGCGATTTAAAGCTCTGAGTGGTACTGCAACTGTTATGGACAGGTGTGTAGCTTATCATCAACTTGCACGAGTTGTTCCGACACCAGATATTATAAAAATAAGGCAATCGTGAACTAATTCGAGTTCAGTACAACGAATTT
Organism: Hyposmocoma kahamanoa; assembly: GCF_003589595.1. Lineage (NCBI taxonomy): Eukaryota > Metazoa > Arthropoda > Insecta > Lepidoptera > Cosmopterigidae > Hyposmocoma > Hyposmocoma kahamanoa. Next base: position 1,786 of record NW_020655105.1, read on the forward strand.
ATTGCTAATAAAGTATTGAGAATGTCGTTTAGAATTGTCAAATTACTAGATGTGTATGGAGTACTTTATAATTTTGAACAGTATTAATTTGCATCACGACTAAATTTATAAGGAATTATTATTAAAGAGACAGATTCACTGATCTCATTGGACAAGCATGTTTCAGGGTTTCCCTTGTACGGGGCTATGTTGAGTGTGTGCGTTATTATGTAGTTTACCATGAGACACACGACTTGTTCGTCCCGTCACTTGATATTATAAAAAAAATCAGGGTGGACTACAGAAATCCTGCATTATCCTAAATACCAAGTATCGATTCCTCTCTTTCACAATGGTCTAACAAACTGTAATTTGATATATTATAATTAGAAATATTATTATTGCTTATTATTATAATGCATTATAGGTAGACTGCTGTCATTCCTCGAATATCACCTTGCATCCGCAACCGCCTACATCTTGTAAACAGCATGGCAAGTGTCAGTATCACCTCCGCGATCGGGCGTTGGCAAATGATGTTAATTTTCGAGTTTTACAGCGAAACAAAGCAATGTGTTATCTTTGGAACCATCGCTCACGAGCGCGCGCTATCGCCGCGACGCATTACAAACGTGTATTGCCCACTTTGTGTCTGTTGTTTGTAAGAATGTTGGTGCCTTCCTCCACTTCTTACTCTATTTTGTGAATGCATACGTTTTTTTCTTTCAAGATAGCGAACTCAATACAAGCTAAACAATTCAGCCACACGATTCCCTGTACTGATACATATTAAACAACTTCTATCACATCAATATCTACTTAGAAAGACAAACTACAAAGTAAGTACGGTGAGTGAAAAACATATCTTTATATATTTTTTCTTCCTTTTTAATATTTTTTGTAAACAATTCATTACCCGACTAAACAGATGAATAGAGCTTGAAAATTTAATCCAACTACGTCAATAGCCTCCTTTACACACTCACTCTATCGCGCGTGACCAAGACCGTACAGGCTGCGCGCGGGAAAGCCTGCACGCGCAAACGCGCGCGATTACCTGTTTGAAGATTTTAAGCTAACGTTCTTTCGCGCGCGATTGCTCGTGTTTATTTTTATTAGAACGAAAGAACGTCCGTGTAAAAGGCAACCTTGGAACGCGCAAGTGCGCGGTCTTTCCTTTTCTTCCAATATCAAGCGCTCAATCGCGCACGATTGCTGTATCACGCGCGATAGAGTGTCTGTGTGATTTTTGATAAAAGTACTGCCCTCATCATCACTAACGTAATCGACATTTTAAGCGAAATCGAGTTGTCAACATACCTATCTAGAATCAGCGAAACGAGATGTACCTAAAACCGGTAATCCGTTATTTAAAATCTTATTTAGATTGCATTTTATTATAGGAATTTAAGTCCGGAAAAATAGTTTAATTTACTATGTGTAACAATCGCGAAAACCTAGAAACTCGGTTTTGCATTTTATTGTTAAGCAAAAACAATATAATTGACATTTTTGTTGCAGATGCGTTACACATAGCGACTTTTAGAAGCGATGCAGCCGCGCGTTCGTGAAATGCGCGATTGCATTGTTACATCGCGCGTTTGTATCGATGCAGTCGCGCGCTTGCATGCGTTTGAATCGCTGCTTTAAAATCGCGCGTGTGTAATCGGTCTTAAGACAAGAAGGTCGAAGTAGCTTTCACGCATTTTCTTTCCCGAAACTTTCTGATTAAAAAAAACTACATAATTTTTCATATGATGCATGTTGGAATAAGAGTGGATTTCGCGTGAATCGATCTTTATTGGTTTTTTATTCAGCAAAGAGCAGGTGTATCGATCTCAAACACAGAAGAAGTAATTACAAAAGTACGAATAACCATTTCCATAATACTAAAATAGTAGGTAACTGCTCTTACTTATCAACAAACTACCGAATCCCATAGCAAGGTATCTTGTGGTAGTAAAATCTTAGATAAGAGCGAAAGGCATTGCGTGTTGCCGCTCTATAAAGGCGAGGTATCACGGCTCTTATCTTTGCATGTCCTGCTAGATGTGCGCTGATCCTATCGACGGTACGGCAAATAGGTGCCCTTTTTGTTTCAATGACACGACTGTATAGCCGAGGTTTAATAGTTTTTATACGTTAAGTATATGTATGCACAAGTTTAATTTATTACATATAGAAACACTGATTTGATGTCAGGAAATAACGTTGAGACAATACTTTGTATTGTCATTTGTAAAGTATTGCAAATCTTTACCAAGTACATAAAAAAATTTGCGAGGTTAGTTGGGAGAGCAGTTTGGCAACAGGTGCTGGTTCGAATTCAGACGGATCGATTTTTCTTTGTGTTTATTTGATTCAATCTTTGTATCAATATTGCCAAACTAGTGGTGTATTTTCACTAAAATAATGAAACTAAAATATGAATATCACGGTAATAAAAACATGATACACCACCACACCATAAACAATAAAATAAATATTGCTTTAGTAATAAGATTAATAACAAAACACATTGTACAGTCAACTACCTAGCTGTAGATAGCTGGCTATACATGAGTGGTCAGGGAAAGCTGTACTATCACTAACAACCCTAGTTGCCTACCTAACAGCCTAGCCCTAACCATACGCTACGGAATATATACTTATATAAATAGTAGGGGAAGCCTGTCACCGTGCGACCTAAGGCAACAGACGGAAAGGGGGAAGGATAAGGGTGCTTTAGGAAATGGTTTTCTCACTGCCAGTCTCACAGACTCACAAGACTGATCAGATAAGCTAACGGCTAAAGGTGTCTTGGCCGCAGTGAGAGGATGCTGTAGTCAGGAGTGCTCCGTTGTCAATAAGACAGCGTTGATGTCTGAATTCAAAGAGGCTTTTATTTACAAAACTTAAGCTATTTATACAAAACGGTATTTATGTGTGTGTGACTATAAACAATATTATTTTTAAATGTATACATAAAGTTAACTACTCTACTCAGCAGCCTAGTTCAGAACGGTCATTGCACTGCTGAGTAGTCTATTGTCATCACTTAGCAAATGTCCGGTCAGGTTGTCTGTTTACGTCGCGTGCACGTGAACACACATATTGTACGAGTACGAGAGGTTTAAAATGAATTATAGTACATTATGATATAAGTGCGGTAAGTTGAAAATTACAGCCGAGGTGATATTGCTATATTGATATAAGAAAGCAGAGGCTGTAATTTTTAAAGCGCACGTATGTCACACGACGTTTTATAACATATTTGCGAGGAAATAAATAAGACTCTGACTTTCTTAAACGAATAAATCTTTAATTACTTGTTAAAGCAGTTATAGAAATTTGAACAATTTTTAAAAATGATTGTTACGTTGCCAGTTGGCATTTTTAATGTTGTCAAGTTATTATTATTAGTTACAATCTCCCCAGTCTCTCTCTCACTCTCTTGAGTGAAAGTAGGAGAAACGAGACCACAGAGTTCTGCAGTCGGTGGCGGCGGCGGAGGCGGTTGCGGCTGCGGCGACGATGGTGGAATGTACGCGTGTGTGATCGTAGATGGTTGAAAGTCAACACCTGACTCCAAATTTATGTTCCTTGTAATGCGAGAGCTAATTTCTTCTTTATTTCTTATCGAGTCTTCTATGTATCCTTCGGCTACATTGCTTGACCGCCATCCTCCGTGGCGTTTTAGTGTCAATAAGTCCGCACCTGAATCAGCGAGCAATGTAGCCGAGGACCTTCTGAAACTGTGCCCTTTGTATTCATGTGCTTGAGGCAAATTTAAGAAAGTGGCAATTTCTTTCGGCATTACTCCCAATTTATTAATGCCAATGGGTTGGTTAGTGCATTTTCCATTTTGGTAATTATGAAAAAATCTGTTGGAATTAGCTTTTGTTGAACGAAGCGCTTCGTATTTCTTCACTACGTCGTAAAAAGGCCCCTGTATTGTGAACGACCTTGGAAATTTGTTTTTTGTATTTTTGACCTGGACAAACAGAACCCGCCCACGGTTCTCGACATCATTAGTTGTTATGTTTGCCAACTCTTGACGTCTACATGCACCATTTATACCGAATATTAATACAACCTGAAAAGAGATAAAAAGAACGTATAAACACCTATATTGTAAAGAAATACGAAAGTGAAAGAAATTAATAACAATAATTTAGTTTCAACTGACCTTTGTTGCCAAATATCGCCAATCCGGAGCTTCTTTTAGGAACTTCTTGATATTGTCAGCCGAAAATACTTTTGACTTTTCGACATGGCCATCTGAGCGTCTTTTTAGAAATGCTATCAAGTTGGAGTATGACTTGATATCAATACCATGGTTTGTTTTCATAGTGCTTCTTAGCATTGAATACCTAGTAGCACCACAATGAGCTTGACTTATATTTTTGAGAAAGTTCCATGAAATAGGCTAAAAACACATTTTCTGAAAATGAATTTGCATCTTTGCTTGTTTTCCATATGATGAAATTTTGATACGCTTGTAAGTATCTATCGGTCGATTTTTCAGGTAAGAGGCTTAGAGTAGCCTTTGTCGCTGCGTTTAATACTTGTGGCGGTGTCAAATTAATAAATTCATCACTACTTGACGACATTTTCAAATAAAAACAATACAGCGAAAAGAAAAAGCGCGCGAAATAATTTTTACTTGTCCACAAATTAGCCATGCGCGCGCATCAACGCTTTTTTTTAGGCAAAGGTATAAAAATAGCCAGTATTACTAATAAAGTAAATTAATATTTTTGTGTTTTTGTTACAGATAAATGGTTGTAATTTATTGTCAAAATTAATTAAATGAAAAAATTAAATGTTTATTTACTATATTTTATCTCCCAAAGTTAATTTTATTCATGAAATATTGACCACTTTCTAACATAAAAACTCTTTGCAAAGATTTAACAAAAGTATCGTTCATTTTTAGACGGAGCATCTTAAAAAACCGTGCATGTTATTTTATTTAAAAAAAACTCGTGCGTTTTACATTACAATAACGCACTTGTGCGTTTTACATTACAATAACGCACAAGTGCGTAATGAAATACATTACGATATTGAAATTAGTGTGATTTCAGCCACTTTACGAGCAAATATGTTATAAATATTATTATGAAAGGACACAAAGCTTCGATTAAGCAAACCTTACTAAAAGAAATAAGACACTACAGAAGAAGGAAAAATACACGCAAAACTAATAACGAGAAAGCACCTAATAAAAAAATAATATCAAAACATTAAAATGTAACACAAAATATTCACAAAACAAACACACATAAGAAAACAAAATTAAAACACACTTCTTGTAGAAAAACAAAGATATTTCTTGTGTGGTGCCAGGGGCGGCAATAAAAGAGTCGGTGCGTTCCTTGTCTAGGAACTGAAATCGTGTAGATATAATATTGCTTAGTTATAGACATTTGTATGTATACGTCAAAGCTTTCTATTTAAAGTTGACCTACCCGTTACCTGTTTAGTAGCAGTAGAGCTGCTTGTGAAGAAAGATTTCATCCAGGGAAGTACCTACTGCCAAATGACCTATTTCTGCCGGCAAACAGTAATGTGAACATTACTACGTTCCGATTTTGAAGGGTAAGGTTGCTAGTAAAATTACAGGTACATGGGACATGACAACTTATGTATCAAGGTAACGGGCGCAGTGCCAGTGCCCGTCAGATCCCTGAGAAGTCCTGAGTGGTACTGCAAATGTTATGGACAGGCGTGTCACGGATCTCCAGGTGCACGACTAGTTCGTCCCATCACTTGACATCATAAAAAAATACTGGCGTAATAGAGTCGAAGGCAAGGACTATAGTTTTATGTTTTTAAAAGTACCAACCTAAAGATATGTCTGCTGCGGAGAGTCACTGTGACCAAGATTTTTAACGATCGCCACCATCTTTAATAATTACGTGGAGCTAATCAAAACGTACCACAAATCTATAATCACAACGTGACCTAACACTTTTCCGACTGACCATTATCTCATTACAGTGGGTCGATCAGACCCGACCCGAGGCAAGAAATGCGCGGCGCTGTCGTGTCACTGTGCGACTAATGCTCACGCGCCACCACCCGGCTGCCATTCGGTTTACTCCGAATTTTACTTGTACAATTGTTCTTTGCCTGCCAAGCATGAATTTAACATCTTTCTAGGACAGCGTATAAAGCCTGGAGATAATACGAGACATGAAACAATTCACGTATAAGTGAAATTTTATAACTCTCCTACTATACTATAGTATAATATTTATACTCAAGTTACGTAATTATTTACTTTATCGACTATTTTCGTTCGTAGAATCTTTTAACCTCTCCTGAAATGTCTCGTTTTGCAGATATGGCCTTATTACACCATGGGCGCGTTATATATTAATAAAATAGTATAATAATAAGTATAATAAATAATATAAATAAGTATAAGTATAGAATACTTATTCTTCTCTATACTTTAGGAATAAAAACATGCTTTTGTGAATAATAACCAAGCCTGATAGTAATAAAATCAAGAGTTAGAAAATAATCGCTTACTATGAGCTTAAATAGGCGAGGATAGATCGGCAATAAATAACACGAGAATAATTAATCACTACAAACACATTTTACAGGTAGCGAAGTCAAAATTCGATTTCCATGTCAAATAGGTATGTTGCCAAATGTTTCATGGGCAATTTTTTTTACACACTCATAGTCCCGCACTAGGGAAACCCTGTATCGCGGTTGCCATGAACACACACATAGAAATAAATGTAGGCCTTACAAATATTTCTCCTGGCCCGGGAATCGAACCCGAGACCTCTGCGTGGCAGTCCAGCTGGTATCCGTTTGGCCGCGGAGGCAGTTAATATTTTTAATATTATAACAATTTCACTACACTTATGTCATGTGTGTCTTTCTTGACTAACTGTTTCTGTAACGTGAGTAAATCTCGTTTTGTTCAAATGACAAAAGACATACGACAATTAGTACAGAATATTCGCTTTGTAAACTAAGCAGAATACATCTTCCTCAATTACGACAAAAATGTCGCATTTGGCAGTTAAAGATAAGAGGGGCGAATTCAGCATGAGATAGTTTAGTAAATACATCTTGGTTGGAAAGAGAAGAGACCTCGCGTTCGATGGCTCACGATCTTTAGCGGATACGCTAGAATTTACTGCTCTATTGGGTGATACATTGAATGCCGGTGCTGTGTGCCGTGCCGGCTGCGACACTAATATCAGCCGTGAAGAGGAAAACTTTCACACGATGTACGATTATTATGTTTCTGGGCTTTCTGTTTAAAATACTGTATATATGAGTCTCTATATTTTTTTCTGTGATTAATAAATCTAGGAAATGATAAATAACATATCTCTCATTAAATTGCAGTGCGTACGGTAGACAAGATAGATTCGGTAGATAATTTGTGTTTCCAATCACAAATACTTTCCAGGTAAAATTTAGACTCTAGTAACAGAAGAGCTCCTTGTGAAAGAGTTCATCCAGAGAAGTACTTACCTATTTTTGCCGTCAAGTTATAATATGAGCATTATTTACTTGTTTTGATAGGTAAAGAACTGATGAAATTACAGGCATATCAGACTTGTCAACTTATGTCACAAGATAACAGGCGCCATAGCAGACCCTAGGATCTTTTCGACTTAAAGCTTTGAGAGGCACTGCAACTGCCATGGAGAGGTGTATCACCTAACACCACTTGCCACTTGGTATCTTAAAAAAAGTGAAGCCTGAAAACCAGCAGGTATTTTTCCAGTTCTCCTAGGTTCTATATACACTTTCGGACTTACGTAGGGAATTCCAAAATTATCTACTAAGTGTTTTACTGTCACTAGATCAACTGGTTAGTTAATAAATTATTTTTACTTATTAACTTAACCTGGCAAGACAAAATTTGGTGAAATTACAAGCACATGGGACTATTCAACTAATCTCAGGTTGACGGGCGCAGTGGCAGTGCCCCTGCACTGTAACTGATAACAGTTTCAAAGCGTGTCGCTTGCCACCAGGCTCATGACTTGTTCGTCCCGTCACTTTGTATCACAAAAATATCTTTTTTTCTGAGAAATAACTTAATAGGAATCACGGTACCTATCAAAGCGCAGTGTTTGCACAGGCTTGTTTCTGTAAATTAATGTTGGGTGATTTCAATCCGTTTTGTCGGAGCCAACTTTTACAGACATTTTGGTTAGGTAGTATTTTGATTTATCTACCTGGATGTAATTAAATGTTTTCTTGAGGTATTGTTTGTCTAATGGTGCTCAAAATTTCAATAATGATCAAAGCCCCTAAATAAATATAGAGTAAAAAAACACACACAGTAGAATGTGATTATGATAGATATTACTAATATTTTTGCGAAAAATAGAGATAGACATAATTAAACACGAGGAACAACAATAAACTATCTGTTCTCGATAGTCGTCGTCACAAAGTCATTTAATTGGCAATGTTATGCGCTTCTGTAATAAGATTCGTAAAGATATTCAAAATATATCATTTACTAGGCTTAAAAATATGTAAGGTTCGCTAGCTAAACATTTCTAAGAACTCTGTTCGAGTAATTTGTTTTAAGAACTTTCAATTATCGTTCAAAGTCCAGTCCTCATAATTCTCGAACATTCGAGATCTTCCTGTATTCGTTTCAACATCTTTAATGGTTGTCTCGCAGAAGACTCTCGGTAAACACAGGCCTTAAAATCCGTATATTTTATTGTCTCAAATTATTTAAAAAATACTTAGCACATGCAATTGTCTTCAATCTTTAAAGTAAAGCAGCATCGGCGGCGGCGCATGCGCAACGTTAATTGAAAAACCTCGTGATCCACGCGTCGGGCCCCGGATAATGGACAATGTTTGTACTGCACTTTAATAAAAGCCTAGGTAGGAGGTTCTGAATACTAAATTTGTCTTAGCATACATGTTCTTACAGACTTTGTAGAGATATCTACTTAGATGTACCTCGTATTTATGTCAGGGATGAAACTTTTCTTCTCACGTATTTTCCGAGTAAAAAACAAGACTAAAAATTAAGTAAACAGATAAGAAAGAATGTAAAGTGATTGAAGTGTGAGAATAAAATGTACACCGTTTAAACGTTGATTATGGAAAATTTATGTTCAAATCAATACCCGTAGCATGTACTTCTAGTATAAGACCGTGCGCTGCAAACATGTGTTATAATAACGCTCTCTAGTATCAACATTGACATGACTCAAAACTGGCAAACGTGACTCTTTCAGTCAGAGCTTTAAATTATAAATATCTGAGGGACACTGCCACTGCGCTTGTCACGCTGAGACGTAAGTTACTAAGTCCCATGTGCTTGTAATTTCACCAGCACTCTTACCGTTCAAAACCGGAACGCCTTAATGCTCGTATTACTACTGCATGGCAGCAGAAATAGGTAAGGTGGCAGTACTTCGCTGGACGAACTCTTTCAAAAGGAGCTTTAGTGTTACTGTAAGATCAGTCGTTTGAAGCGACATTAGCTAAGTTGCTAACTTTAAACTGGGCTTAAGCTTTATAATATTGCCTTGTTTACCAAAAACAGTATATATTTCTGCAGGCGTGTATAACGACATCTAAAATTATCTAATTATATTTTACTGGTACAAGTGTTCAAACTGGTTTATATTAAGTGAGATCTTAAAAAGTTATATAAGTAAGTAGGTAGCATTTACTCAAACTGTCAATCTTTGAAAACAAGCTCAGAAATTTCACGGCACGATTTCATTTAACCTCTAGAGCACTCTGATTTACTTCTATGAAATAATTTCATTAAACAACAGAATCCCTTGCTCCCTATCCGGTGATGGGTTGACGTCCACAATACCAACAAAAAATGTCTGCAAACCGCACAAAATTAAACTTTGCCTTTTCACAGATAAGACACTCACGGAAAGCAAGTATAGAATGGTAAAACTAGACATAGGTTAAAAGTTAACCAGCGTCTGCTAAGAGCTCGATTCACGTTCACCGCGTTTGATACTGTATACTTAGATGATTAAAAGTGTATTGCACTTTGTGGAAACTGTTCGGTTGGTATGTGTTAGAATTTGCTGCCAGTTAGTTTTAAACGATGATATAATCGTGATCGTACATTGTGACACTTCTATTTCACAATAATGTTACACTTTTTACTGGTACTCATTCTACCGCAACTTACCACTAGTTTACTCCGGAGTTACGGGTAGGGAGACCAGCCATCAGAAACTATTTTGTTCCGCGGCTAATATCGGGTTTAACAATAGGGACAATTTTGTATTTAAATAAAATACAAAATAATTGAAATATCGAGCTAAAATTTATTCCAGGTGCAGTCGATCATATGACCACATTGCGAGCAACTTTGCAGCGTTCAATTCCTTGGAGCCCATTTTCCACCACTCTTCCACACGTATCGGCCGAAATGTTGGCAATTTTGCGTTTGCTATTGTTCCTGAGCTCATTTAACATTGTTGGCGTGTTGTCATAAAGCAACGACTTAACGTAACCCCATAAAAAGTAATCCAAAAGCGTTAGAAGGCATGAGCGAGGTGGCCATTCGACCGAACCATTTCGCGAAATTACACGATTATCGAACTTGCTCTTCAATATATCGATTGTTTGATGATCTGTGTGACCGCCGCAAACGCCATAAACGTCATATGAACGAGATCGAATTCCATTCTTAAATGTAATACACACATCAAAAAAAGTTTGCGATCACTTCGAAAAACTGAAATCT
>NW_020655106.1:0-10927 GCF_003589595.1 Hyposmocoma kahamanoa
TATCCGGACATTCGAAATTTCCCAAACAGTCCTATTATTTACGTTGTTACCGATATGTGCGGGTTTAGGGGCTATAGAAGTTGTATAATGACTTTCCATTTGCGTCAATAGTTTGGCGTCCGTCCATCTCGCTATAGTGATTATTCCGTCTCATTTATTTCGTTCGAGACGTAATTATTTGATTCCTACGTCTTTTGCAATTTCTCTTTCAATCGCTTTTTCATGATATTGAAAATATAATTAATTGCTTATGCTAATTCATTATAAACATCATCATCATCATATCAGCCAGAAGACGTCCACTGCTGAACATTGGCCTTCCCCAAAGATTGCATCCAACGTTTACCCGCCGCCCTTACCAGGTCACTCGTCCATTATAAACATAATAATCCCATAATACAATCAACAACAAGCTCAGTTTAACAAAATAGACTTTGATTTGCCGTTATCATGTGTGCCATAGTGTTGAATCTAAATCTACGCTGTAGTGCTGAGTGTACTGTTAGCTGCACGTGCTATTATTAAACTGTAAACAACAATAAAAAACTATGTTGTTATGAAAACGAACAACGTTATTTCTGACATCAATGATTTCTTGTTACTCTTTCAAAGAAATACATAAACGGTACATAAAACCGCCGTCAAAGATGTATTTCCAGACATAAATAATAAATATTAACTTATATGTTTTTCTAACATCTCGAGAAACACTTGTGAAATTTTTCTGTAGTAAATGTAAAGTTTCATTACAGTTTCTATGTTTATTTACGATATGTGTGACATACAAGGAAGCATTGGGTTCGTGCCAATTGTTTCTTTAGTAATTAAAAAGACTACAAAGAGGAAACCGCGATAATGAAATTAAAATTACAGATAAATAGACAAAAGAAACAATGTTTTAAGAATAACCAAATACAAAATGAAACATCTGTTGCAAACAACAGGGAACAGCAAACTTTTAATGTCGGAAGTTGTGAAGAGAATGATATGGTTGAAAAGACACCATTACAATTTACATTGAAACAAATTAAAATTCATTAACTTACGTGCTTTAGTCGGTCGATGTATTGGTTAAAATGAACGATGTGATTTGATCTGGCGACCCTAGTCTGACACACCAGATTTACATCAAGTTGGAGCAAGGACTCCGTCATACGAAATTGCGTCCAAACCGGATGTCACAAAAATAAAGTCACAAGTAAATCATGGATTTATAAATTGGAGCAGCGAAAATCGAACATTTCGGTTTGGAGAAGCAAAAACAAAACGCGTAAAACGCTCTAAGCAAATAGGTCAACGATCGTTAACAATTTAAAAGAAGGAAACTAAAAAAGAAAGAGCACACACACAAAACGAAAACTGTGTCGACTCCAAATGATGGGATAAAGTTGGAGGATGATGATAGAAATAGAGGAGATACTAACCTGATCCAGGCTGTTCAATGTCTGCTTTACACCGCTCAATGAGGTACTCGGCCACGTCGTAGTGGCCGTTCCTGCAAGCGATGACGAGTGGCGTCGCGCCGCCGACTTTCGCACCCACCAACATGTTCAGCTCGTCTGCGGAGCGCCAACTGTGTAGGTACACCTGCAACAAGACACACACAATTTGTTATTATTTGTCATCTTAATAGACTCTAAATATACACGGCCAGGTTTAAAGCCGGGTCAAATCGTGGTAAATAGGTTTACGATAGAATCTGTCTAAAACGAGTTTAGACTAGCGTTACTAATACCATTGTCGCCATGATTGACGAGGGATTGGTATTCAGTGTTAAAATCACAATAAATATCCAATTTGTTTTTCCAAGACGGAGTAAAATGACAGTTCCATGCAAAAAAACGTCGCCAGACTAATTGCAGTCGATAAATATTCTATCATTATCAATTGTATTGTGGTTATGCTTACGCAATAAAATGGCGGACTTGTTTCATTTCTATATAATAAAACGTAAAACTGTTTAATAAAAATAGGTGGATAAGAAGAATAAGATCGTCTATGCACTTTACAAATTAATTGTAAATCCATCCAATGGGCAAACTCTCAAAATACACGAAAAGAAGGCGATAACTCAATTGTTAATCATTAGAGCCTATGCACATGGCGTATTTTAGCGCCGACGACGTTCGTCATCTGCGTGTATACAAGCCACAGACGCGCTATAATTGCGCGTGTCTATTTTTTTTTTTTTTTTTTTTCAAATAGCAGTAGAGGTCCTTGTTAAAGACTTCGTACAGGGAAGTACTGCCACCTTATCTATTTCTGCCGCCAAGCAGTAATGTCAGCATTACTGTGTACCGGTTTTGAGGAGTAAGGGCGCGTTCCCACTATGCCGTGACGACAGATTGTCGTGCAGTTTACAGTGTCGTGGCTTGTATATATAAATGAAGTTGTTCACATATAGCACGACACGATTAACTGTCGTTCACGATTTTTTATCGTTACAACAGTGGCAACAGCTAGAACGACAGTCGTCAGACGATAAAAACACGTCACGATAAAAAAGTGACGACAGATTGTCGCATCTCCTATTGTCGTCACGATCTAGTGGGAACAGCTAGTCACGACAGTGTTCAACGATAAAAAACCATCCACGACAGATAGTCGTGATATGGGAACAGACTAGACACGACAGTCGTCCAACGATAATAAAACGTGATCTTTGTATTAATAATTATAAAATTTCTTTATTATTCTTATTCTTTCATTAAAAAAAAAGAAAGAATAAGAATAATCTATATTCGCCGACTAACTCCGTAAACGTTGTTGGATAACGATATCGTATCCGAATCCGAATAGAACGTTTTAAAACTCGAATGTTCTGAGTAGCTCGGAAGGCGCCCTTCGATTCGAGAACGAATTTAGTAGCAGTAGAGCTCCTTGTGAAAGAGTTCGTCCAGGGATGTACTGCCACCTTATCTATTTCTGCCGCTAAGCTGTAATGTCAGCATTACAGTGTTCCGGTTTTGAAGGGAAGGGGTGAAATTACAGGCACATGGGACTTGTCAACTTACGTCTCAGGATGACGGGCGCAGTGGCAGTATTCCTCAGATCCTTGCGATTTAAAGCTCTGAGTGGCACTGCAACTGTTATGGACAGGCGTATAGCTTACCATCAGGTGCACGACTTGTTCGTCCCGTCACTTGATATTATAAAAAAAAAATTATATCCAGTCAAACGATTCGGTTAAGATATCGAAGAGTTCTGAATCGGGGTCCTGGTCCCGAATGAAAGATTTCATAATGGGTAGGTCATATCTATCAGGTATGTTACCTGTGAAATGGTGTTGGTGCTGCCCCTCAGCCTGCTGAGCAATGAGGCTGTTTTTTTGCGGATAATAGCATTGAAACCATCAACCAACCCGCGCCTCTGCAAACACGGTAGACGCATTGCAAAAGTGGGGCAACCCCATTAAGATTCTAAACCCATTCGTGTTATGATAAATAATTTTGCACAATAAAACAAATAGTCATAACTTTAAAAAAAAAACCACCCTCAAAGGTTTGCGTATCCGTTTCACTGTGTTTTATTTTCGTTAAAATGTAGTTTCCAGTAGTCTATGTGCCAAGTTTTATTGAAGTCGGTTAACGGAAGTCGGTGAATTTCAATAGGTCGGATTCATCCCCTATTTTCTCTTTCCAACAAAAAAGAATTGGGATCACAAATGTCGGAGTAATGGCGGAACATACACACATAAAAAAAACAGACGATTTGTAACCTCCTCCTTTTTTGAAGTCGATTAAAATGGTATATAAATTCAGTTCATGACATCTTAAGAGCTCTCATGCCAAAAAAGTTTTGACGTTGGCTCCGCCCAAATTTGTGAAACAAATATATGCCTGAAGTTCGCGTGACATGCGACAGGAGATGTTGAATTTTGCGCATTAAAAGTACCGAATTCGTTTTAGCGGAATAACTCTAAAACTAAAGGGATTAAAAAAAAATTCGTAGTGACAGTTGTCGATCATGCATAAATATAATTAATTATCTAATTTTTGTCCTAACAACCTGTAGCATTTCGAGGATAAATCGAAAAAATGTGAAAATTAGAGGTCATTTTGTGATTTTTATCTATCGAGGAAACTTTATTGTTTTATGTTTCTGATTAATGTCTATGCTTGAATATATCGTGTAGTTACTCATACAATATTTTATTTTTAACTTTAAAGTGGATATACACCTCTAAAATCGACTCGAAGATTAGGAATTTTTCCTCTGCTCCCTCTTAATGAAGAAAGTAAATGTTAATTTTACTACAGTTTGTTTCAAAAGCTCAATTTTATTTTGTTGTGCAAGTAATATACACTCGGTTGATTTTATTAGTCACGACTAAAATGTGTAAGCAGGTAGTTTTCATTTCATTTGTTACCGTGTTTTGGTCGCTTAGAAAAATAACTTAGTAGTAAACATTACCAAATTATTAAATTACAACTAAATTCATTAAATTATCATATTACTTATATTTAATATTTAGATAATTAAAACTGAATAAAAAAATTGAATTGATTAAAATCTACAGATGTTTAGTAACAAAAGTACTTATTGCTCTAAGAGTCGTATTCTAGAACTCTATTCAATGCTCAAGTCAGGATTGCACTGCCAACACAAGCACTGGAAATGCGCCCCTAATGGCAGGGACTTGAGTATGATATCAAGTGCTTTAAACCATACTCAAATCCTAACTTGAGCATTGAGTAGAGTTCTAGAATACGACCCTTAGTGTTAGTAATGACATGCAAGTGACAAGCGCTGTTTATGTACGGACAGTAGAACCTGTCCGCTATCATGCATAGGATGATGTTGGAGCTGGCCCGTACCCTGCTCATGAATACCGATGCTTGTTTGCGCATGATCGTATAGAAGCAGTCGACCCGAGGCGCTGAAGTACCGGGGCAGTCCATCAACACCCTAAACTACGAATTAAAATATATCAACTAAATTAAATTTATAATTCATGATGAATAACTTGTAGTAAAAATTTAATACATGTTTGAAAAAAAATAATTTCCCAACTTTATTTTTAAGTTAGCGTATAGTCAATGGCTTGGGGTCGCTTTGATGTTTTACATAAGTAACAAAAAAAATGTGCATTCACGAACTTACAATGTATGCTAATAAAGGTACCTATATGCTTAGAATAATAACGCATAGAAACCTAGTCCACACACGCTAAGTGAGGCAAATTGAAGCGCGCCCAATGGGCCTACACGAGCGGGCGAGCCTTCAGTGCTCAAAGTCAACTTGCACCGCGAACAGATCAAGAATTTTAGCTAAAAATGACGAAATGTGCGGTAAATGAGTGTAAAAATACGTCAGACAAACATAAAACAGATACTAACATCACATTCCACAAGGAAGTAACGCGTTTCAACTTGTATTTTTATATAAATATTCACTAAAACCGAAAATTAACCTACTACTCAAACTAGCCTACATGAATTTGATATTTGCCTCACTTGTGACAGTTCGTTTGGTATGAAACTATCATTCTATGCATTATTATTCTAAGCCTACATGATAATTTACTGTTTTTACTTATATTTTAATAGTGATTCAATATTCAGTATTCCACCGAATAGAAAGAAACAGGCCGAATAGTCGTTTCAACCGACTTCAAAAAAAGGAGGAGGTTCTCAATTCGACTGTATTTTTCTACGCGACACCGACGGCATTTATGAACCGATTTTTTATTATTCCACCTCTAGGGGTGGTAAACTAGGGGATGAATCTGGTTTCGCGCACTTTCCGGTAACCGATTTCAATAAAACTTGGCAAATAGGTGTAATTCCACGACCTTTTGAAGGCGGTTTTTTCAGTACTCTGATTATACTGTAATGAAACCATAGCTCTAATTATTCTTATTGTTTGTTTCCAGTGACATTTGACGGCGAGACCATAGAAGGCGCGCCGCCTTTGTGGTGCGCCGCGGCAGCAGGCCACTTGCCCCTCGTGCGACTGCTGATCCGCGCAGGCGCCAACGTCAACTCAACGACGCGCACGCAGTCCACGCCTTTGCGGGCGGCTTGCTTTGATGGGCATTACGACATTGTTAAGTTCCTCGTCGAAAACGGCGCCGGTGAGATGCAGCTCTTGTTATTTTATACATTTTAATAATACTCGTATAGGACGAAGTAAATGGCGACTGTCATGATAATCATGATTGAATTCCCTGTCGCTTCAGAGGATCTCTTAACTGCTCAAACCAAAAAATTTAAGTGTGTTCTGGTTTTTTACATTGACTGAATGATCAACTTAAAATTTGTATTTTAATAAATAAACTTTTCTCGTTGCGTAAGCTTTATCCGGTTTCATTTTAGGTCGATTTTCCTTGTAACTTATCGCCAGACGCGTACTTTTATCAGGTCCATAAACACGTATTTGGTGTGTTCCGATGACACATTAGGCACTTTATTTATTTTACATGCAATACAGTAAATAAAGAATAGAAAATTAATAATAAAATAATATTGTCAAATGGGATTATAACTCGGCCACATAGTACCTATATATATGAGAATATATTATATCATTAAGGACATTTAAAAAATTTACATTCACACTTAAGTTGGAACGGAGGGTAATTTTCAGATTCGTTTTCTCTACCTAATTTTGGTGGAAATTTTTGTTATTTAAGTGTTTAAGTGTATTAGCGTGAAATATTTTAAACATTTTAAAATACTACACTCAGATATTAAATAATATTGCTTGATAATATTCAAGAATATTTACTTAATCAGAAACTCTCTAAATTAAAAGTTTGAGAAAACTAACCTGAAATTACCACGCCTGTCTTCCAATGGGGTAGACATAGGCACGTAAAAAACTTCTCACTTTAATTAAGCTTCTTCACAATTACGTCGATTCACAACTTCTTCTTCATGTGCCATCTCCTACCGGAGGTCGGCCATTGTTATAACCACTTGGGGACCCGTAACTGTGGTACTTATGTTGAATCATTCTGCAAGAGTTTGGAGCCAAATGGTTTTTCTACGGAATTTTCTGCAGCCTTGGGTTTTTCCTTGCAGAATGAGATTCAACTTACTAATTAACATCTTTAATAATCCATCTTTGTCTATTACTTTACAGATATAGAAATTGCAAACCGTCACGGCCACACGTGTCTTATGATAGCGTGCTACAAGGGCCGGATTAGAATTGCAAAGTACCTTTTATCTTTAAACGCAGACGTGAATAGGAAGAGCGTTAAAGGGAACACAGCGTTACACGACTGCGCTGAGAGCGGGTCACTACACATTATGAGGATGTTGCTTGAACACGGAGCTACTATGGATGTCGATTCTTACGGTATGTAGTTTCTTTAATAGTGGATACAACCTCAATCCCGCATAACAGTAAAAATGTTGAATCAATGACTTTAGGAAAAAATATATAGTGTACTTGAGGATATACACTGATGAGTATACGGTGTAGAAAGTAGATTCGTAAAAATTTTCACGATAGGAAAAACATAAACTTACTTCGAAATTATACAAGAAAACCGCTGTATTCAGTTCCAATTCAAATTCAAAATAATCTTTATTTCATAGGTAAGCAATATTACACTTGAAATCGTCACAATGGTTAAACTCTACCGCTCATTCGTAAGGCAGATTCCCCTGAGAAGAATGAGCAAGAAACTCAAGAAGCTCTTTGTAAATAACATTTAACATTTATATTTTAACATTTAACATTTATATATAATAGATACTTAACGTATACCAATGATTGTTTTTATATCAACTGAACTAAATATAACACGTATAGTATATGATATACATTTTTATATTTCATTTTTTATTAAAAATAAGTTCTGAAATAAGCCAGTGTCCTTGACGCTCGACCCGCGCTATTGCTCTGATTCAGTACCGGAAAAGTTAATTCGAGGCAAGGTAATATCGAGTCTTAACGTTTTTTTTACATCTTTAACTCGAAACCGTAGATCCGGAAGGTATCAGGGCTCTTCGTTTGTACAAAAACATATTTTTAAGTAGCAGTAGAGCTCCTTATCCTTCGACCGGGGAAGTCCTGCCACCTTACCTATTTCTGCCGCCAAGCAGTAATGTGAGCATTACCATAATCGAGAAGACCTAAAAAAAAAGTATAAAAAAAACAGGTTTAAATACTAGATGAGTATGTACTTGCATAAGTAAACAATGATGCCATGATATTTTTCTCGAAGAATGGGGATCTAACAATCATTGTGAAACGGACAAATTTTAAATACCAATGTCCTCTATTACAATTAATTTGTTATTTACTCGTCTTTCAGGCATGACACCACTTCTTGCAGCATCAGTGACGGGCCACACGCACATAGTGGAGCATTTAATAAATTTAGAACACGGTCTTGTAACGCGGCAGCAGAGGATCGACGCGTTGGAGCTCCTCGGGGCCACATACGTGGACAAGAGAAGAGACATGGTCGGTGCGCTGGCGCTTTGGAAAAGGGCTATGGATGACAGGTAAAGCTGAATTTAAAAACAAGTTCCATGATCATTTTGTCTCTGATCTAACTGTCCTAAGTGGAATTAGGCAGGTTTTTCAGGGCAATGAGTGTTCGGTTCGAAACGGGGCTCGTACCTCTGAGTAGTTAGTAGCAGTAGAGCTTCTTGTGAAAGAGTTCCAAGGAAGTATTGCCACCTTACCTATTTCTGCCCCCAAGCAGTAATGTCAGCATTACTGTTCCGGCTTGGTAGAGTATGTATGCTGGTGATATTACGGGCACATGGGACTTTTCAACTTATGTCTCAGGGTGACGGGAGCAGTGGGAGTGCCTTTCAGATCTTTGGGATTTAAAGCTCTGAGTGGCACTGCAAGTGTTATGAACAGGCGTGTAGCTTACCATCAGGCGTACGACTTGTTCGTTCCGTCACTGACAGTGGCAGGACTTCCCTGGACGGACTCTTTCGCAAGCTCTACCACTACTAAAAATTCTCATTATATAGAACATCTGTTGAAAAGTCGTGTAGATGTGGGCAAATTGGCAGCAACATCTGAGTTTTGCATTTTTACGCATTTTTGCTCGTCATGATTGTGCAAGAATGCGCGTGCGCAATTCAGACGCGTTATTTTTGTATCCAGTCTTGTGGGGAAACACCGATTATAGAAGTAAGTATTTATGGTACATTTCAGATTTCCAACTGACGGCAGCGAGCCTATACCGAAGCCAAAAGATATACCTCGCATCGAGGCGTACGACTACGCGGTAGAACCGAGTGACGCGCAACAGCTCGACGAGCTGCTCGCGGACCCCGACGCAATGAGAATGCAGGCGCTTGTTATAAGAGAGAGAATCCTAGGTAAGACGTCGACACCATCTGCAACATTTTGATAGCTTTCTTAATACAGTCAAGAGCACTTTGAACTTTGGACTGTTCTTATCGTAAGCGGCATAGAGTTGAATATGATGCTGAATTCACGACTTTAAAACGCTCACATGTAAACTTGGCAATTTGGACATACGATACTTTACGTAGGAGGGGTCGATTTATTCCATAGGTAAAATTATTACACTTTTTTGCTCGTTCACTACTTAAACCTTCCTGAGAAGAACGAGCAAGAAACTCTAGGGATTCCTCTTTTCAAATAAACTTAAATGCATTTTGAATCATATTTGTGTGGAATCTAGACTGACGTTGTTTTTCCATACATCTTTATCTAATACGTAGTTACAATTTTGTAATGTGACTTTTCAATTAAAATACTTTTAATGCAAGGTTTAAACTTAGGAAATTGTAATCTTCGTAAATGCTCCGGAATCTCTAATCACGACTGTTTCATATAACTTTAGCCGTGCTATTGCCTATCCTTATTGTTGTAGTCTTAGAATAATAACGCATAGAAACCTAGTCCGCACACGCTAAGTGAGGCAAATTGAAGCGCTCCCAAAGGGCCTACACGAGCGGGCGGGCCTTCAGTGCTCAAGGTCAACTTGCACCGCGAACAGCTCAAGAATTTTAGCTAAAAATGACGAAATGTGCGGTAAATGAGTGTAAAAATACGTCAGACAAACATAAGATAGATACTAACATCACATTCCACAAGGAAGTAACGCGTTTCAACTTGTATTTTGATATAAATATTCACTAAAACCGAAAATTAACCTACTACTCAAACTAGCTTACATGAATTTGATTTTTGCATCACTTGTGACAGTTCGTTTGATATGCGTATCATTCTATGCGTTATTATTCTAAGGTTGTAGTCGTAAAATGGCAATTTCGACGTACGATATTTGACGAAGGAGTTTGACTTTGACGTCCGACGTTTGATCTTGCACGGTGCGTGCAGGCCCCGCGCACCCCGACACGTCGTACTACGTGCGCTACCGCGGCGCCGTGTACGCCGACGCGGGCCGCTTCTCGCGCTGCCGCCAGCTGTGGCACCACGCGCTGGACATGCAGCGCACCGTGCTGCCGCCGCTGTCGCCGCTCACGCAGTCCTCGCTGTACTCCTTCGCCGAGCTCTTCTCCTACATGCTGGGCGAGCGCGCGCGGCCTCCGCTCAGAGGTACCCGGCCGCAGCCGGATCTTGCCTTAGCTCACTGATTCATAACGCACTCACTCAACTATGTATGCACTGCAGTTAGTAATTGCTAATCGTATCATTCGAATGACAAATTAGTAGACTAGAAATTTTCGTATTCGAATCTGAATGATCATTCATTTAGGAAATGAAACTATTTTTCCGGATTTAAATCGCGTATATTTGTTTTTTCAAACAAACCGACATTTCGGGCCCTATTTTTTCACTATAGTTATTAATAAAATACCTTATTTTTAATTTTACAAAGATAACATTCCAATTTACGCTATATTAAGTTTTTACAAATTATTTTATTGAATGAATTTTTTTATTAAGTTCAATTTATTATTAATTATTAATAGAAATTAGAATAAACTAAAACATATTAATTAGTACTGCAGTC
>NW_020655107.1:0-10027 GCF_003589595.1 Hyposmocoma kahamanoa
CATAATAATATGCGATAGTCGTACAACGTAGTACAATGAGATGCCAAATCAAATGCAATACCAGGCCATAAAAATTACACATCAAATTTTAGAAAGACGGTATCGGTCATAATCGAATTTCTTCGGATTTGTAAAGCACCGTATCTGTCGCACAACTGAAATTTAGCACAGGTATGAGTGAAAGAGACGACGCTTTAATCGTCTTTTTCTAAAGCACGATGTGTAATATACGGGGTGTAATCATTAAGTGTGACCAGCGATTATTACGTAAATATAAGAAATATCAATTGATATCGAAAGTATGTTATCTAATGAGTATAACGACTTCAAAATATTTTTTAAATAAAGCTAGAAATATTCAAAATTCTAACGTAAAATGCTCCTATACATTTAATGTGACATTCGTAGAGTGGCTTTAGTTCACTTCACTTTTTATTTTTATGGCTCCATCAATATGAGAACTGATGATTTTGCCAATGTCACAGTTGAAAGAAAAAAAACGAAACAAAAAAAAAATTTTCGCTAAGCTCTAATAGGACATTAACCGGTGTTGGTAAGTTGGACTACGGGAGTACTCAGCTTTAGTTACTTAAAAATAAACATCACTTTGTTTTTATTCAATTAAAAGATAGTTTTATTGCTTTATTTATAGCATTTTCGTTAACTTCGATACCTCTCACGTAAGTTGTTGTGTCAAAAAATACCATTTTTTTGCTTGCAACTTAAATACCTATATAATTTTGTATGTACATATATTATAGGTTCTATATATAAAAGTAAAGAAATCACTCAGTGCTATGTTTACTCTCAAACATGGATCCTATAATATACATAAAAAATATATATTTAAGTTAAAAAGCAAAACAATGGTATTTTGACTTACAACAACTTGCGTGTGAGTATCGACTTTTTGTTACCTGTTATAGATGAGAAACTAAAGCCTATCTACGGATGTCATATTAAATGTATGTAAGCATTTAATGTTAAAATTTTGGATGTTTCTAGTTTTGTTTTTAAAAGTAATTGATGTCGTTTTACTCATAAGGTACCGTACTTTGTATATAATTTTTATTTACGGAATGATCGCCTGGGCACACTTAACGATTACACCCTGTATAGGGCATGGTAGTGTAAAAGGTACCAAATACAAACCTCGTTTATCACTGGTGCTATTATAAATCAAAGTCGCCGACGCCCTCTGCGTATTCGGTACAGTCCTGGGACCATCAGTCAAAGGATCATAATCCTGGATCCGACCAATCTTCTGCTGCCCATGACCTTGTTGGTAATTGTACCCGTATTGGGGGTCCTCGTATTTTGGATTGTAATATTGCTCAGTGTAATTGTCGGGCCTGTATTCTGGCCTGTACTGCTCCGGGTGGTACTGTTCTGGCCTGTACTGTTCCGGACGGTACTGTTCCGGCCTGTACTGTTCCGGACGGTACTGTTCTGAGCGGTACTGTTCTGGTTTGTATGGGTTCTGTTCAGGTTTGTAAGTGTTCTGCTCTGGTTTATACTCAGATTTGTATTGACGGTTTTGATATTGTGTTTGGGGTGTTTGGTAATGGTTTTTTGGGGGTAGATGGGGAGCTGTTGTGGGGGGCAGCATCTCTGTGGCGTAGTTTTCGATTTGTTGATGGTAATTGTCGGTTGGTGCATCTGTATTAAGCGTGCCGCACATACGGACAAACAAACATATAATATAATTAGGACACAGTTAATGAACGGGGAAAACCATTGATCAGAAAATATATGATTAATAATCTATGACATATTCACTTTTGTAAACACAGGTTGTAATAGAAATTGACAGTGACAAAATACGCCTAATTTCGCTGTACTTGGCCATATATTAGGCATACAAAGATATTGAAGGCATTAATTTTTATGATACCGTGACGGGACGAACATGTCGTGTGCCTTGTGATAACCGACGAGTCTGTCCATAGCAGTCGCAGTGCCACTCAGAGCTTTAAACCGCAAAGATCTGAGGGTCACTGCTATTGCGCCTTTGCGCCCTGAGCCATAACACACACCTCATGGAAGAACGGCATAAGTGGAGTTACGTCAAAAACGCTTATTGCCTCATTAGATACCGAAAAATATAACCCACAGCCTCTCCAACTCTTGTAACTCTGTCGGTTAATATTGTAGATGGAGTTACAAGAATTAGAGAGGATGTGTAGCGTAATTGACATTTTCAAAGAAAATAAAAATTTTACAAAAATGCAAATGTGTTGGTTATGAGAAGGAGAGTATACAACCTGTGTTTTCACAAATAAATGTTAAATTTTATCTAGACTCCATGAAGAAGCCATTATCTGTTGTTAAACACAAAATAACAATGTGCTGCAAATATTTTCCAATCAAGTTTCAAAAACGTGTTAGCATAAATGACAAATTCTCCATGATTAATGAAATAATGGAACAATACACAATCACCAATAAAGAATCGATCATTCTTCGCCGTTAGCTATGAACGCAACTAAACATTAACATCCCTCAACCTATTTACGAACAAGTCGTGCGCCTGGTGGTAAGCTACACGCCTGTCCATAACAGTTGCAGTGCCACTTAAGAGCTTTAAATCGCAAAGATCTCAGGGGCACTGCCACTGCGCCCGACACCCTGAGACATAAGTTGACAAGTCCCATGTGCAAGTAATTTCACCAGCACTCTTATCCTTCAAAACCGGAACACAGTAATGTGTGCATTACTGCTTGGCGGCAGAAATAGGTAAGGTGACAGTACTTCCTTGGACGAACTCTTTCACAAGAATTTTCAGTTACTATAATAATACCATGGTAGTAAAAATATCATAACATTCAATAAAATAAAATATTTTCATATTCTGTTTTTGTCAACATTGTTTAGTTACGTTTTTCAATGTTGCAAAAGGAATGGATTTACGAATTTCAAATTACTGTGACAAACGGTAACAATAATGTTACGTAAGCAAATATAAACTTATCGGCCTTACTATAGTATTGGTAATCGTATGCAATGAAATTTACACAGTCGGGGCAACCTTCCCACACTAGTAATGGCTGTAACCATCGACAATGTGCTAATTGCTTAATATGGTCATGTTGGTACATTGGTCACATTTCTCACGTTTGCGTAGGTGTAGATAATTTGAGATTATGCTAATAATACATTTTGTTTTTTTTTCAATGTTGTATAAGACAATATATCGACGAAGCAAGGGAAAAAAGCTATAATAAATAAGACTACAAAACATTCTGAACAACCTACCACGGGCGAAAATGATCCAATTGTTCGAGTAAATCGACTTCAA
Organism: Hyposmocoma kahamanoa; assembly: GCF_003589595.1. NCBI lineage: Eukaryota > Metazoa > Arthropoda > Insecta > Lepidoptera > Cosmopterigidae > Hyposmocoma > Hyposmocoma kahamanoa. The sequence goes on from NW_020655107.1 coordinate 3,299, forward strand.
AAAAAGGCGAAGATTCTCAATTCGGCTGCATGTTTTTTTTTGTATGTATGTTACGCCATAACTCCGAATTCGGCATTTGTGAAGCAATTTTTGATGAAAATTTTTTGTTGGAAAGAGGGTTCCTCAAATGTGGTCCCGTTTAAATTTGAAGAAAAATATTCCACCTCTAAGGGTGGCAAAATAGGTGATGAATGACTTTTGAGGTCGGGTTTTTTAGTGCTCTGTACTGATTATTTTATGAAAATTCAACATTTTAAAGGAAGTTCAAAATTCTATTTAAAACTTAAGGTAAACAGAATCTATATAATCGTACATGAAACCACTTATTGTCGTAACTCAAATTGAAATTAATTGAAATATAATAAAATTACATTTATAAATTTAATGTCCTCTGCCTTGACGTCCGCCGGTTTGCACTCGCCCTTAGTTGGTATCGGTATTTTGCTTTGGGGTAATTAATGCTCTCGATATTAATAAAATCTTTGTTCTGCAGAAACGTGCAGTTAGGGCAATTTACAATCTGGGTCCCAGAGTGTATTTTAGAGTAAGTTTAAAAAGATGAACATTCATTTATGTCAAGAAATATAATATTTTTTTATGAAAAATAGTGATAGACAACATTAATACGAGGTATAAAAATAAACTAGCTGTTCTCGACAGTCGTCTTCACAAAGCCGACGAATTCATTTAAGGGGCAATACATGTGCTTCTATAAAAAGATTCTGGGTGATATTTAAAATTTGTCTTTTAAGGTTATTACCAGGGATCGGAATAGGTAGTTTTTTTTACCTAAATTTCGAGGAACATAGACAGAAAATGGGGACTGCCTTACGACAATATTTTTTAAGTCCTGGACCTTTTCGGGATTCAGGAAATCATTTAAGAACATTAAAAATTGACGTAATTGGGGACAGGCAGGTACACTATGTTTATCTTAACTTCGCGACACAGTGGGTCGGATCAGCGATATTGCGGACATTGGATTTTTTTTTCACAATACGTCTCAAAAAAAATGCCAATCGAGAGATCCTAATATCCTAATTAAATATCACATTTTGCCGTAAATCTAATAGCTTAGTAGGAAAAAAATAAAATGTATATTTTTTGGATGGGACCTTTAGCGCCCCATCGTTACAATGTCTTAGTCGATCCAGCTTTGGAATCACTACAGACGTAATTAGACCTATCTTCTACAGATTTGCATACTAACCGCGCGCCCAAACCGGCCTAATCATAGGTAAAGAAAACTCTACCTATTCCGATCCCTGGTTATTACGCATCTTCTGCGTACTTGGATGACAAAAATCCGTTTTAATGACCCGTTTAGCTCTTGCAGGTAGTCTCGATTTAAGATGTTTTTTGAAGTCAATATTGCAAATGATAAATGTATTCAAATGTATATTTACAAAGAGCAACCCTTAGAGTTTCTTGCTCATTCTTCTCAGGGGAATCTGCCCTACGAATGAGCAGTAGAGTTTAATCAGTATGACGGTTAGGCGGACGGTCAAACGTAACTTGCTTACCCAAAAAATAAAGCTTATTTGACTTTGAAAGTACGAGTGACCAATAATTTTACTACTTTTTTGGCTCTCATTATTTTCTGGCTTATAGCTTTATTCCTTTGGTCGTCGATATAGCTAGTTTTCATAAAAGAACAACGTTATTATCTGACTAAACAAAGATATTGTTTTATGAATCAAATAGAAAAAAATAACAATTGCGATTTGAATACAGCACTTACGTAATATCTGCGAGAAATCGTACAATCACCCAAGTAAGGTCAGCGTCAAGAGTGATTTACGATCTTCGTAAACAAAAACATAAAATCGACTGAATTCATATACATTTAAAGTGCAATTTCGATTGCAACTGAAATACAACCCAAGCCTTCTAATGTTCAAATATATCTGGAAGGTTCAAAGTATTACGTTCAATTTATACGCATAAATTGGATATACCAATTAATGCGTGAGAAAATCTAGAACCCGGCCGAAGAATCAAGTTATTTGTAATTCCAAAATGTACCAATAAACCAACAATATCTTTGAAATAAAACTATTTTTTCGGAGATAAATCACGTATATTTGTTTTCCAAACGTTTCGGGCCTTTTTTTTATAATACCTATAAATATGGTGGTAAGCGACACGCCTGTCCATATCAGTTGCAGTGTCATTTAGAGCTTTAAATCGCAATGATCTGAGGAACACTGCCACACTATCACTCTGAGACATAAGTTCACAAGTGTCATGTGCCTGTAATTTCACCAGCACCCTTACCCTTCAAAACCGGAACGCAGTAAAGCTCACATTACTACTTGACGGCAGTAATAGGTAAGGTACTTCTTTGGACTAACTCCTGTCTGGTCAAAAAAACCAGTTTCATTTCCAATGAGAAAAATGATTTTTTTTCCATTTAAGCAATACAATCTACAAGAAATACCATAATCTATCGGGCTTTTTTTTTAAATTAACCGACACGACACATCACGATAGTGCTAAGAGTTTAGATAGTAAGGTATAAATGAAATAGATGGCGCTAATTTGAATTAATGACAAAATCTTCTACTATACCATTGGGAAGACACCACATTTATTAACGCAGAATCGGCTTGAAATGAAAATAAGCGCCATTGTCTTATTAATTATGTAATACGATACGACAGCCTTTGTATAATTTGGTGTTTAGTATAACAGTCCAATGCAGAAGCGAATAACTATAGGTGAAGATTGAAAATCAGCAATTATGAGTCATCATCCCTTTTGTCCACATTAATATTTTATTGTTTAATTATTTATCGATTTGTGAGTTTTGTGGATAAATGAATGTCTGTGTATTTTATTTTTAACCGACTTAAAAAAATACATTATTTTTGTATGCATGTTACGCGATAACTCTAAAAATGTGTGAACCCATTTTGATGATTATTTTTCGTTATTCTACATAAGAAAATATTCCACCTCTAAGGGGTAATCTAGATGGGGAAAGGGGAGGAGAGGGGAAAACTAGGGGATGAATCCGGTTTCGCGCACTTTCCAGTAACTGATTTCAATAAAACTTGGCAAATAGATTCATCATTTCACGAACTCTTGAGGTAGGTTTTTTTTTATAAAAAAATTACAATTATTTACATACATATTGCCAAAATTAATCATAATTGCTTTCAGCAAAGACGCTAATTAATATTAAATTGAAAATTATTCGATCTAGATAGCCAAAGCCAATTTGCTCGGGTACAGGGATTTCCCGAGTTTAAGACCAGGTGGTGGTGGTGTGGTGGCTGGTATATTTTTTTATCTGGGGAGGAGAAGCTTTCAAGTAGCCTACATCTTATTTCAACACAAAACATTTCGGTTAATTTTAAACCAATATCGTTTGAAACGATATTGTACGTGGATAGTCGTGTCGTGTCGTTTAATGTAAAAACTGCAATGCGTGGAGCTGCTTGACATATTTGGAACCTATCCAGCAATTCTCAAGCCTCGTTCTGTTGCCGTAGCCTTATAATAAATAGGGAGACAAGACTTCTAGCTCGATTACACGATCCGTGATGGACAACTCTAAAGTCCACAATTAATATAATTGTTATGGATGTCTTATTCCGAAAAGTTTATCAGTGTCCTGAAAAAGTGTTCTGTTTTATATGCTCACCGACAATTTCCCCGTTCTCGTTGATCTGGCGCTGCCGTTCCATCTGGGCCTTCTTCTCGAGATCACCGTGGTACGCCACATTGCTGATGATCTTCGTATTCGCTTTGATTCGTAAGGTTTCGGGGTCGTCTGCCACCTGGGGGCCAATCGCGCTAATTGTCAATGGTAAAACCAAAACCAAAAACCAAATGAAACGTCGCTAATGTGACACATTGCGTACATTTCGTATCGCGCTAACTGTCAAAACAAAAACCAAAGCTAAACAAAAACCAAACGTTATAAATGTGACACGTTGCGCACATTTGGTATCGCGCTAATTGTCAAAGGTAAAACCAAAACCTAAAACGTTGCCAATTGGTATCGCGCTAAATATTTTAACGTTTTAACCACTTATGTAACCTTGGGGAAATGGATTTACCTTTGACAGCCTAACGTTTCTGTTGCAGTTAATGGAGAGTAACTTTTCACTACATTTATCATTTATTACAGATGTTGCACAGCTATTTAAATGTTTCGGAAAGTGTTTATTAGGTGGATGTGGCCTAGGAACGGGCTTTAAATAAAAGAAAAGCATAGAAAGACGATCACATTTAACATGTCTGAGGAGAAATTCCGCAAACGATATATGTACCGTTTGTTCACGGAATTATTTTCAGGATTGTTGGAAGAACTATGCCTACATATTCCCGTTAAAGGACGGTCTGTTGCATTGGATGAGGAGACAAAGGTAAGGGTTAAGTGGATACAAGAATCCGATAGTTATCTGTTTTGCATAATAACCAAATTTCTATACTGTGTAAATCATTATTAATTTTGTTACAGATTTTAATAGCTCGTATTTGTTTTAACTACTGGGGCGTACCAGACCCCCATTGGCAACAGTGCTTGTGATAAGCACCTTTCCCAAGCCAGTGTCAGTAAGGCACAAGTGGTAGCTGCTTTAAATAAACCAGGTATTATGAATAAATATGCAGCCTTCCTAAAAGGCATGCCGAAAACGATGGTATTAAAAGGCGGTGAGAAAATAAGCTTTACAATCATTGACTTACAAATAAATGGACGACGGGTCTAATACAAAAACCACGAAAAAATGTCCCAAGTCAACCTATTTAAACGTAGTGACATGTCAAGGAATATGAAAAAGCTAAAACGTTGAATTTAAATTGTAATGTCGTCGCAGTACCGTCTAATTTTGCTTGCTTCGCTGTAAGTCGAACAAACGAAGACTAGAGCGTGAATGACGCTCTGTATACGATTTTAACGCCCTATAAGTTCGGACACTTTTTAGCGCGGACCCGACGTCCATATAATTGTAAGTCAATGTTGACATTGTACATCATCTTTGTTATTTCTTGTCTTATATCCTCTTATTATTATCAAATAAAAATGACAGGTATAGGTAAAATATGTATAGTTGTATAAAAATATATCAAAAGGTTACAATTTATCTCTTTTAACACTTGACTTTATACAATATATCGTCCCCTTACAGTGAAGCCTCGCATATGCATTTTCACAGTTTGCTTTTACTGATTTTTGTTGCATAAAAATTAATAATGTAATATAGTATCTAAAAGAGGTATAATTTAAGTAATTAAAATGCTAACTACAAACATTATTGTCTTTACTATACTTCACACCATTTTTATCTTCATCCTGAAGAATTACATAGAAATCACATATGAGGTATTCATTCTAAGATGACGATGTATACCTATTGTAATTGTTCATTACCTTAATATCTAAATTGATGTATACTTTTAAGAGGTTGAAATAAGAAAAGAGTGTATTTTTAGTTTATTTATTGCCTCTATCTACCCCAAACCATCCTTCATTTCCAGAGCGATCTTGCTTTTTATTCTTCAAAAAAGTCTGAAACAAAAATATGTATATAGTAAGATAGGAGACCTAAATTTAAGACTGAGCCACCCAATGACGAGGAGTGGTGAAACTCTATACTCCTATGTGGGGTCTTGCTTTCTGATAAAGAGCAATACCTCTTATGAGAGTAGTGACAGATAAAGCAGGATGGGTAGTTATATACATACAGTATGAAGCCAACATAAACGCCAGAATGTTTAGGGGCGTTTTCAAAATAGATTTAGAAAATGTTTATATCACTGTGGAAATATAAAAGGGACAAAAGTCTATAGATTAGACCTTCGTTCCTTACGCTCTTTCAGATTTCCACAATTGAACATATCATTAGCAGAAATTAAGAAAACACGTTGAAAACAAACCTGTCATTCTTGTTAATTATTCTATCAAAAAGGTTAACTGCGGGCACCAACTCGGTAATTGCTTTGCAAATGGCAGCTACGGATTGGGCATGCAGAACATCTGCTTTGGCAGAAATAATAGCTGCTTCAGCCTGCACCCTGCCAGCATTCACTTGCTGCAAGAATGCTTCGCATGCTCGCAGCTCCTCAATGCATAAGAATTCCACCCGGCTCTGCTCCAACGCTCATCAGCTCGCTGTCATCGAAATAATAGATGTGATGTAATAAAGAGTGGGAAAGAATTTGCTCGAATTGAAAGTTACTTAGTTATTGAATTGTATGTTTGAAGTTATTTAGTTACTTTGCGCTAGAGTTGGTGTCCTTTAGGAAGGTTGGAAGGGCCTATGCCGCAGTCGTTGCCGCCGTCGATGTGGCGTATATTCTCACCCTGCTTTTCATATCATTCCATACCTGAATAACAATAATAACATTGCATATTATAGTGATATGAGGTCTGGTACAATAACGGTGAGTGATCCACTCACTGTATCCTATTACCTCTCATTATGACTCACCTTTTGGGATCTATTGCGGGGCCACAAAATAGCCACACACTCGCACCAAAGGCGTGCTGATAACACGCGCGAACAACGCCGAGCGAAGTCATTCTCAAGCCAAATCTCTGTGCGATTCGAACTCCAACAAAGATGGAGCTGGCTTACAGTGGTCGCTCGCCGTCCGAACGCATCCACATTGGCTGAAATACGAGCATCATTATTAATTCTACATTGCTAACATTTCGAAATTAATAGTAGTTAGCGTACCTATTTGATTGTATAAAAAGATACTATTTTATTAAAT
>NW_020655108.1:0-11856 GCF_003589595.1 Hyposmocoma kahamanoa
CAGGGATAGTTACGGATTAGCACGTTTCTCAAAATATAATTTGTTTTCGAGTTACCAGTGCATGGTATGTATTAATCATAAAGGATGGAAAATAATTAACTCAGTGTTATGCCTTAACTTTTTGACCATACCATTATAAAAAACAATTTTCCTCTGAACTTTCGTCCCGTGACATACCCACGGCACCTTTCAGTTTCTATTACCTATGCTTTGAGGCTTCTGTAGTTTGTTTTGATATAATCATACACCAAATATATTTTAATCAATTACGTAAAACATAACCTCCAAAATTTCAAACTGGAATTTATTTCATTCCAGACTTCTTAGAATAGTAAACTCAAAGTAGAATTTATTCAGGAATTTAAACTCTGTATTTTAACGTAATTTTCATAAACAGACGCATACTAATTATGTCAACAAAATTTGATACGGGAGTTAGCTACTAATCTTTCATATATATAGGTCATTTTTAAAATACTAACAACCTCGTACGACTATATTACTAGCATCGTAAACAACAACTTTCGTTCCTTGACTTTTAATAATTAATAAGATTTTACTCTCATACAAAAGTAAATAGATTTCAAAAGATCGCCCTAAACGCTAATAACTCTATGCAGGTCGGAGGTGGAATCATCGCGGAGGATGCTTGCACGTACGAACTTATTCTACCTGATATAGATCTAAAAAGTGTCAGATAGTACAACAAAAACTTAAAAGTTGATTTTTGGTAAATTTATTATTTTATGTGAAATTACTCCACTAGTTTGTTATAATTATTAATACAAAAATCGAACACTCAGTAAAATTTCCTTGGTTCAGGCCGGATTCGAAGCGACATCTTCTAGCATATCGTGACAGACGCTATACCAACTAAGCCACGGAACGAACCAGGGGACCTCACGAATTTTTGTGTGTGCTTGCGTCGTATCTTTGTATTTGGTTTTTCAACGACTTTTTAGCCATCTATGAGAAATCTATGATATTTCGTCATCCAGTTAGATACCTTTACAGCTACCAGCCCCGGCTAGAGTTTTCGTTATTCACTGTAATTAAGTTTTTATTGAATTGATATTCAATTATTTCATGTTAAATTACTCTACTAGTTTATTATAATTATTAATACAAAGATCAAACACTCAGAAAACATTCCTTCAATCCGGCCGGATTCGAACCGACGTCTTCTAGCATACCATGCCAGGCGCTATACCAAGTGAGCCACGGAACGATACAGCGGACATCACGAATTTTTCTTTGTGAAATTTATTATGTTTTGTAAAAAGTCATGGAACAAAACTTGTTATTACGATGTTAGTAATATAGTCGTGCGAGGTTACTAGTATTTTAAAAATAACCCTCTATATATAATTTGTTTCTTTTAGTTCGTTGTAATTTTCACGACTTGATCTTGACGTATGATCATGTGCAAACGCGATATAAACGCGATGCAAACACTATACAAACGCCATGCAAACGCGATGCACAATTTAAATTAATTAACTAATCTATTTTTTTAATATATTTATTAATTTCATTTCCAAATTTATAATTAACAAATCAAAACAATGTGCATAAAACCTTTACATATTTTTCGTACATAATGATTCGATATAAGCGACGGTATCGATGCAGTCGTGCATTTGCATGCACTCGCCTATAAATCAGAAGTGTAGCAATGCAATCGCGTGTTTCATAAACACGCGATTGATACCAAGAGACGAGACGAACAAAGTCGTGCGCGTGGTAGTAAGCGACATGCTTGTTCATAACACTTGTAGTGCCACTCGACACTCAGAGATTTAAATCACAATGATTCGAAGGGTACTGGCCACTGAACCCTTTACTTTGCCACATAAGTTGAGATCCTTCAAAACTGAAACGCAGTAATGCTCTTACATTACTGTTTGGTGATACATAATATAAATATAATTTAATAAAGGAAATAGGTAAAGTATATATTATCATTATTATAATTATTATATTAATAATTAATAATTAATTAATAGTAATAATAACAATGGTAATGGTAGTGGTAGTGGTAGTGGTAGTGGTAGTGGTAATAATTTATTTTCAGACAACAAAAGTCCAGCTTCATTAGTAACAATGCTATGAATTACAATTATGTTAGTACTCAAAATTTTTGAATCACAATCAAAACAAAACTTGAAATTAATAGATCCTAAAATATCCAAAAATAATAAATAATGCATGTCAAAATTTCTAAATAAATTAAATTAATAATATACATACTCATATTTAACGCTCCTTTCCCATTGGGGTAGGCAGAAACCACAGCCCTTTACTTGTTACGATCCTGGCATACATCTTTCGACTCATCAACACGCATCTATGCTTTCATAAACGTTCCTCAGTTAAGTGTTCTCTTGACCTGGCTTTTGTTTAGGACGTCCTCAATTTGGTCGTAGTAAATTCGCCTCGGTCGGCCCTTATCAACATGCCCGTTCACACTTGCCTTATTTAATCTGTTTCGTCAATCTTCTTTCACTCATCCTCTCTACATGTTCGAACCACCAAAGCATGCAGGAATTTTGAAGTATACATTCTAAAAAGTAAAATCGGTTATTGATCATTATCAATTTTCTTATTAAAAAAAATACAATTGGAAATACAATTACGCGTTAGATACGTATTTATCGCTTTCAATAGAAGAAAACAATTTTTTGTGATTGGATTTGATGTTGCATTTTTTTAAGCATTTATGCCTATAGTAAAAAGAAAAAAAATACAAAAAAATCTCCTCTTCCAAAACTCTTGCAAAACTCCCCCCGCACGATCATGGCATCCCGTCATGAACCTTCTCAAAGCGTTAGCGTTTTTTTTATGACTTAATAAACATTTTGAATAAAAGGCGACCTATAAAGCAACAAAATCAACTATATTAATGAAACTTGAAGTTTAACACATGTTTCACATGAAATATGACAAAATATGAACTTATTATTAATTATTAATTACCGCAAAATACTTATTAATCTAGATCTTTTTCGTTGATTGGTCGTCAAAATACTCAAGAAATTAATCAACGGGTGGGCGGCAAGTTGCAGTCATAGGGCGAGATGGGTACCTACCACCATTGATACCTATCATCGTATGACATTTGCCTCCACTTCCTTGATCTATGTGATGACGGTGCGTCAACCGAACGACTTCGCCTTTTGATCGTGACCGTTTCCGAACAGACGGATGCTTCGAATAGATGATGATCGACAACGACTTCGGTGAGCATCACGGGTACTTGAGCGGGTACTATTAGAAGATCGACCAAGACTGGATGGTAGAAGTGACTGTGGAGAATTCGGAACCCTCTGAAAAACGACTGGTCTGAGTTGGTTCCTCTGCCAAGTGATACGCTTGTGTGGGCGGGGTGTCTGTCTCGTGAGCAGCTAGCGCGTCTTAGTAGCGGTCTAGTTGAGAGCCTGAAGCGAGGGGACACGTAGGGCACGTGAGTTGCTCTTTAAGTTGGAAGCTATGTCCGGACATTGTCGCAGGACACTACGACTGGCATAGAGGATAAGCTAGATATCCTCCAGCCTCTTAGGTTATTGGGAACTGGAGAGACGTCGTTTTTTGGCGTCGGGAAGTGAGCATGCCTTACAACTCCGCCGCCACTGAGGAGATTTGGTAGTGGACTCAGAGTCGAAGGCTTAGCGGTGGCAACCGCTAGTTGTGCAATGCGCAACGGGCAGTGAGTGTGCCTACAGCTCCAGTACCTATCTGGAAAATAGGGAGGGTACTCCCGGGCGTCTCACCCGAGGCACTAGCCTCTCGAAGAACCGGATGAAGTCTAGTGACAGAGGTCTGTGACAACCGTATACACTGGCTGATCTGGGGTCACAACCTGAACCTATAAGGCTCCTGTGCGCGCACAATTCATAGTGCCCTTCTTGTATACCTTCAAGGTCAGTAGGGAGGGTCACTATAATCAAAAGTAACGTAGAAAAATATGGGGTTGGTCTGGGCTAGTGAGAGTTTTGCGCTGATCGACTTTCTGGATACAGATCTTTATTAGATATACGACTGTGAATAATCGACCTCCTACCACAACTGCGATGACTACCACGACTATTAGATGGAGACGAGATGAGAGCATTAAATCCAGGTTTAGCTTCGATTTCTTCTGAGCTGATAGAGGTGCTAGAACGTGACAATGAAGAGTCACTATCACTTTCTATCTCCTGTTCTCTATGTCATCTCTATGTCAGATTCACCTAACTCCGATTTATCAACGTTTAAAAAAGTGCATCACAATTCAAAGACATTTATACGCCTATATTGTATTTTTCTTTATATACATATATGTATATAAGGGAGCATATTTTATACGCATTATATCTATAAATGGTTTTAGGAAAAAGAAATTGTTCTTATAGACTTATTTCACTCAAATCCAAATTTTAAAACCTTCTTAACACCAAACAACTAAAAAAAAAATTAAGTGTAATCTCTCTTAAGATTTACTTTTATAGTCCTTATTTTAAGTTCATCTGTAGAACAACTGATTATTTTTAGTAAAATTATTCTATACATATCCAGTAAAGTCTATTAATACTCGAAAAACTAGTGTTCTTAAGTTTATTCTAGATATATTTAATTTATAGACATTCTATAGTGTTTGTACTTATGACAAAAATGTTATAGCGCGTCTTCAGCAGATTATATTTTAAAAAATACTACAATTAGGGTTTTTACTATATTGGACGTTGTAAGAGTTCATGCATAATGGATAATGTAAAGAATATTAAAAGATCTGGTGGAGATGGTGAACCTTGGATATTAAGTCACATCATTCGATACAATCAGCGTTGCCAATGCCAATTGTTCAAAATCCCCAAAAATGACGATTAAAATGCCCAAATTTGGGGAGAGCAAAGTTCATATTCCCCACAAAATCCCCACATCTCGAGTTTTAGAGTTCCATTATTTATTAGAAATAAGTATTTCTAATAAAATTATAAAAATATAATAAAGAATTAAGAAACTCAAAAGTAATAATCTATTACGTTTGCTGTGAATGTAAAATGCAAAACTAATTATAAAATTAGATGACCTTAAAACGTTTATTTATTTTAATTAGATTCAACATTAATCTGTAATCAGTCTTCGAAAAAAAAATATTTTTCTTTGCCTTACAAAATTAAGTAAATTGATTATTTGTTGTGCATTTGGTGACACTGTGTTAATGTTAGAAATAATCAATAAGTTTCGACCTATATTTAACATTTAAAGTTGACGAGTGGTAAGTTGTGGTGTGAAAGTACCAACTGCTCGGTTTTGTTTATCAATAGCTGATTTCGTTTTGTTTCATACCGGGGACCGGCCTAAACAGGAGAAAGAATCGCAAACTCAACACGCACCGATTGGTAATTTGACAATTCAGAACCAAGTGCTCTAATAATAATTCTATATAATACGAGGGTTGTGCGATGTTGAAAAACACGTCGATATAGTCCATCACAGTGTTTCTAACAGTAACGATCAAACTAAGCGATGCATCAGCAATTGAAAAAATGATAAAATGATAGAATCCCCACCTTTTTCCCAAAGTCCCCAATTTAGTTAAAATTCCCCACAATTTGGGGAATTCCCCATTAATTGGCAACGCTGGATACAATAGTCGTAATTCGCGAGCGAGCCGGCATTTTTGTTTGTTGGCAAATAAATAAACATTGTGAAATAATTCCGTGTTCTGAAGTTATAAAAAAATTGAAATGAGAGCGTATACTGCTGTACTTCAATGTTGTGTATGTGTATTGTGCCGTCTATTAATAGAATACAGTGAAATCATTGTGTGAAATGTAATTGGCGTGAAGAAATAATCACAATTTTGTAATGAAAATTTTATTTCTTCCAACATAAGTTAGGTATGTCATTAAAATATTCCTTACATTTATATGATAGGGAATTTACCCACTTTTCTAGTCATATATAACGTATTCCATATAATTATACAAAATAAGTTTTTTTGCCACAAATTGGATTTTTAAAATTATTTTTTAACCTAGTGTTTTGAAAAGTTTTTTATTGCACAACACGCTCACTATTCCCTATAACTTTTAGAAAGGTTTTGTAATACTGTTAAAAGAAAAAATGGCTTAGAAACATCGCGTTTTGTAGACAATCATAAAAGTTTCATATGAGTGAATATTCTTCTACAAGATCAAGTACATAAAGCAAGTACAAAATAATTTTTTCGTATTCTAAAGTTTTTCTATAGACATAGCTATAGAAAAAATGCGCCCAACAGTGTTTTGAAAAAAGTTTTAAATTCTTATCGCCATTTTTATTTTTAAAGAATGACTATGAAGTAATTAAGTAAGCTTTTTAAAAAGTAAATCTAAGTTGAAATTAGCTTGAAGAAGCCTCGAACTTCTTGGAAATGGTTTGTTTTGTGAGTTATTTTGTATATTTAAGCTTTCTATAAATATTTAAAACCGAAAATCGATTACTGTATTTTTATTCAGTTTATATTTTATATATAAATATTTAAAATTGACTTTTATGACAGGTTTAACATCACTTTTCACAATGTATTTAAAGTCGCACATCAATTCGCGCTTTCTAACCGATTAAACATGGCGCGAAAAAGTCAGAAATATTATATCTAATTTCGCCATGTTGCTATTTTGATAGTTTATATCTTGTAAGCCATTAAACTTGAAATCTATTAGTATCAAGAGAATTGCGTCTTACGTTTGTAACGCTTTAGTTACTTTGGTTTTAAAATAGCATTACTAAGAAAACTATCATAGACTATAAATTATCTAAAAACTATCTTCGAGGCTAAATAAAAGCTGTCTACATTCTATAAATGGTCTTGTAGCAGTTTAGAAGGGTTACTTGAGAAAGAAGATAAGAATCACTCTTAACACTACCTACAGATAGTTACTCAAAGCACTCTTGTGATCTACTAATAAAGTTGTGCCCACTTTTATTTTAAATTGTCTAGAAATCTTCTTCGAGATATCTTGAGGGAATTTGAACTCTTAAAATATTCAATGGAATTAAATTCTATTAGATATCTTATAGTATATATTTAGATGTGGGTGTGCTGCTTGGGATATACATTTATACGCTTCCATAAATCGCTTGTTATAATCCCGAGTCTTGTCTCGTAATCTCGAGGTTACGTGAGCGAACTTTGGGCCCGGGTTGGTTTTTCTAAATCACTTGGGGATTTGAATTAATTGTCTCTCATTTTGGTAGGCAAAGAAAAGATGCCAGATTATATTCCGTTTTTTTTTAAACTGCCTCTGTGGCCGAACGGTTACCATGCTGGACTGCCACACAGAGGTCCCGGGAGAAATATTTGTATGGCTTACATTTATTTCTCTCGTGGGTTTGAGTGTATTTTGTAGTTGTCTATGTGTGTGTCTATGACACCCGCTCGATTTCATCGCTACACTTGTGAGTTATAGGCGATTGCATCAATGCAAACGCGCGACTGCATCGATACAAAAGCGCGATTTCATCGCTTACACTTGTGATTTATAGGCGATTGAATCGATGCAAGCGCGCGACTGCATCGATACAAACGCGCGACTGCGTCGCTACACTTGTGATTTATAGGCGATTGCATCGATGCAAACGCACGACAGCATCGATGCAAACGCGCGACTGCTTCGATACAAACGTGCGATTGATGTAATCGATGCAATCGCCTATAAATCCCAAGTTTATCGATGCAGTCGCGCGCTTGTGTTGCGTGTGTAATGTAGACGATTAGCGACTGCATCGCTGCTAAAAGTAGCTGTGTCCAACCGGTCGTTTACGGCATAGACGTAATGCGTCGACACTACAGGGTTGACACAAAATGTGACTATAGTCTATAAAATCGAAAACGCAGATAAAAGATTTTTTTTCGCAAATATACAGCCAACAAACGAGATTACGTGCCAACGGTCGGCCATAATCCTAAAACACAGCCACGGGAAATAGGACTTTAAAAGTTAACTCGCAACTTTATACTTATACGTCTTTAAATCTTCTCAGAAATACGAAACTCCGTAGTGTATATATGAACCGAGAGAGTTCAGTCAATTACATCTTCCAGTTTTAGTGAATTTCGTATTCTATGCACACTGTCTGTACGTACACATTTGCGAGATGCAGGTTTATTTTAATTTGTACCGCATATGGTAGTTTTGATTTGATGTTTTGATGTTCTTGATAATTTAGGTTTATTAATTTTATTTATTTTTCTCCAAATATTAAAAAAAATATTGCATCACATATTTTCTTCACTCCCCTAAACCTACATCGCGGTATGTCTGGGTCACAGGTCTGCGTGCTAAACATTCCTTTTTTTAAACCTATAAATACACGACAGAATGATAACTAAGAGCACAAAATTGACAAAAAAAATCGTGTGTATATCATTACGAAATAATTTTGAATGTTGGTAGCAAAATACTAAACAACAAATATTGTAAAAGGCAACATAACTCAACCAATTTTTGAATTAGCTTGATATCGATCAAGCCCGTGTTCGTACTCCAAGTTACAATTGAAATGTCTGACTCATTTTTTAAAGTGACCTTAAATTGAACGTTTCAGATTTACAGGTGTTATGTTTGTCTTTAATTCCAAAGGTAAATGGTTAATTAGTCTTGATACTATAAAGTTAGTAGTACTTTTTAATTGACTTCAAAAAGGAGGAGGTTCTCAATTCGACTGTACGTCTTTTTTTGTATGTATGTTACGCGATAACTCCGGTATTTGTGAATCGATTTTCATGATTCTTTTTTTGTTGGAAAGGGGGTACTTCCATAGTGGTTCTTCATCTTGAAGAAAATCATTCACCTCTAAGGGTGGCTGTTCACGCATGAAGATTCATTTTTATAAATAGCGCATAAATTTTACTCAAGGAGCAATTATATTAATGGTTGACTTTGCTATTTCTCCAATTCAACGCGTTTTTCTCTCAATATACTTTGAGTAGTGAGAACCGATTTTTATTATCTCTAGTGTCAAGCCCTGTATAGTGGCGAACTAGGGAATATTTCAATAAAACTTAGCAAATAGACGTAATTCCACGTACTTTTGAGGTCGGTTTTTTTAGTACTCTGTACTGAGATTATGTTCATTAAAGTTCAGCTCTGATGTTGTTGATATTGTTTGTGAAGTAATTTGTCCAGTAACCTAGGTGTTATTCTTCTATACAACTTGGCCCAAAATATATAACCTCAAGTATTATCACAATTACTGAATAAAAAATTATGGTGATTTCATAAACAAATAAAATAGAATGTAATCACTTGTACCCATGGGTTTAGTTGCTTGTACTCATCGAGTACATAACCGGAAATAGAGACGAAATGTCATTTCATTTGTTTGAAAACTATTCTGCCATATCATTATTGTGACACCAGCGCACCGATTGTCCAACCTAGCCCAGTTTCACTTCAAAACGCCCAGTTTAACTTGAGTTTTGCTATAATGGACAAAAATTGCAAAATTTCATATTTCATATTTAATTACCGATGAAATGTGATTCCATTTGTTTTGTAATTAGATGTTTTGCTGTTTTTCCCACACCACCGAATGGAACAGCCCCCATTGTTAGAGATATTGTCTTTATTACAATCAATACAGAATGTTTTTGGAATATGTACAGACGTACACGCAGGTCAGTTGTTGACACTACCATTTCAGTTTTCTAATTTGTAATTTCGGCGTGAACGAGAGTTGATGTTTATAAGTGATATAAGGCTCATTTACCTGATGAGTTGACAGGGATGGATGGCCCTTATTTCGTCTCTATTTCTGGTTATGTACTCGATGCTTGTACCACTCAAAATTATCGTTTGAACATATAAATGACTGGCTATACAATAATTCATATTGTAGGTATCCAGGATTATTTAAAAATAGATCTAATCTTCTTTTGCATATCTGTAAAAAATATCCACTAATTCTTTCAGAACTTCGCCGTTACGAGTCCATTAGTATACTATTAAATTATCTAATAAAGTTGGCTAAAAGACTATGTCCCAAGCTGTTAAATCCTATTTAAATGTCATTTAATGACGCGGTCGACTCGTAAACGTCATAAAGATTTTTTATTCCGTTTCTGTTATATTTAGTTTGGTTCGCGTCTCTGGAGTATTAAGATTTGTGTTTTTTATATCCATCACTGACTTTTAGCTATTCTTTACGGACATTCTCTCGATTGAACTCGATTATTAGCTATAGTGACAGCTGTCAAAACACAACAATGTACGTTTCTTCGAACGCAGTGTCGTTTTAATTGTAGAATTACAATTTTAGAAATATTTTTGCATAAGTTGTACCTTGGTACATACCTAATTTGGGCCAAAATTTTACCTTACAGAAACACCTTCTTTAAATTTTTTTTTAATAATAGTAAAAATTTAATTTTACCTCTGCAATAGTTAAATAGACCCTCGTCATTCCTTCGGCACTGCTATTTAATTTTAAATTGTACACATGGTATTTTAAGTGATTGTTCTGTTCTATTTCGTTGAGTCGATTTTGTTCCGATCTGGATGTTTTTGTGGGCGCAAGATGAAGAGGTCCCGGGCTCGATTCCGGAAGGACCAATTTCGGAAATAGTCTTTTCTACATTGGTTCAGGTTTGGGTGTTCTGGGTGGTGCCTAGGAGTGAATTCCGTTGCTCTGGTGATCATAATACAGGGAGTTGCGTAGTTTGAGACCAGGAGATCATTGGTTGTTAATTTTTGGTGTGTTCTTAACCATTAAGGGCTATCTATGACACAATTTAATTGCGGGTTATGTACTCCATAATCCGCCTGAGTCATAAATTCCTTTTTACATTATAACATCCCTAGATTTTTAAAATAACAGTCTTAGGTATATACTCGTATAGTCCGTAAAAAATAGAAGAAAAGAATCAGTCAGATCGAAGAGGCACATACCATCCGTTTATTGTTCACAGCTAGAATTTTAAGTTTGCAATACGAAAGGTTACATTGCGAAAAACAAAAAAAAAATACATTTATTTAAAAAACGATTATAACTAGCACTGGAAATTAAAATTAATTTAAATATTTACATTATTGTTTTTATTATCTAAAACTATAAGCATCTACACATGTGGAGGAGAATACCTGCACTCATTACAATATATGAAGATCGTTAACTCATTTCTTTTTTGCTTGTAAAAACAAGATTTTCGTGTTTGTTATCTCTTTGTAACACAATATGTAAGTCATTGTAACTGATAACGTTCCACGGTCCAAATAATATTTCACGAATCCTATGTTCGTAATATTTTATATACTCGTTATAGAGAAATATACATAGATACGTATATATTTCGATTTCTGAATGATCAAGAAATTAAATGTGAAAGTAACATACCCCAGTACCATGGATAATCCAGCAGAACATGAGTGAAGAAAGCGGTGGCGAGGCACTCAACGATCCACGGCGCTGTAGCCAAAGTGAAAACTTTCACTGAATTATTTCTAATATATTCCCAATTCCAGCTGAGAGGGCCCTTCGTCAGGATAATTACGGGATAAATTCGCCTGAAATTAAAAGACGATAAAAAATCAAGGATTAAGAAAGGTCTTTGTATCGAAAGGACTACTTTCAAATTTATATTCCACTCATTGAAATGTCAAAATGGCCTGCGCTGTTAGTAAGCCTCACACATATTTTAAGTTGGCATTTTTTGTTACCAATAAGAATAAAATGGTTTCACTCAATATTAAAGTGATAAGATAATCAGTTCATGGACGTAGTGAAATCAAAGCCTATGTGAATAGAAGAAAGTCTGGTTTCTATTTATAATTTATAATACTGTATATTAGGGGTTAAAGTATGAAATTGCCGTTTTATTGCAATAGGTTC
>NW_020655109.1:0-13815 GCF_003589595.1 Hyposmocoma kahamanoa
GATCCTGATGATAGATAGCAGCGAACAAAATCTATAATACATAACCAAATTTTCAATAATGAAGACGATGAAACGCAAATCCAGTAATAAATTAGGCTAAAACATAGTCAGGCATACATTAGCCTAGGATCTAGGCTGGATTTTAGCCTAGATTTAACGTAGGAATTTATAATCCTATACCATGATTTGGAAAATATTTGGATGTGGCATTCGACTACAAAGGATAACGTTTCGAAATGAACTACTAACTAGGTCTCAGGTCTTTTTATTCTCATACTCTGATTTAATATAAAATAGACTTTAGAACCTTGCACTGACCAATAAAACTATCAAACGTAAACAATAAAAACGAAATCTATATTAACAATGTGAAATATCACACATATTCACTCACACACGCGCGCACTCTTTCCAAATCGATAAACAAGCTAAAAATCCTCTTGACTGGAATCTTTTTATTATATTTTTTTATAAAGGAACGAAATGCCTGATCGGACGTGTTAGCGCCTGGTGGTAACTAACACGTCTGACAACAGTTGGCGCGCCACTGAATCACAAAGATCTGAGATGCACTGTCACTCCGCCCGTCACCCTGAGACATAAGTTGATAAGTCCCATGTGCCTGCAGTTTTACCAGCACAGTTACCCTTTAAAATCGAAACGCAGTAATGCACATATTACTGCTTGGCTGCAGAAATATGTAAGGTGGCAGTACTTACCTGGACGAACTCTTTCACAAGGAGCTCTACTGCTACAAAATTTCAGTGTAGATGAGTAAATGCATGAACAAGTGTGAATATAAGTATAGCTGTAAGTGTAAATTGTGATCGTTATATTTTTTAATTTTTATGTTTTTTAAAATTCCAGAAAGGCTTGAAATGTAGTATAGTATTTCAGATACAGACAGATTTTTGTTGGGAAATCTACCGCAATGAGGTAATTTTCACGTTAGTTTTCTTTATCTTTATTCAGTATTATTTAACTGCCTCAGTCGCCGAACGGTTACCATGCCGGACTGCCACGCAGAGGTCCCAGGTTCGATTCCGGAGCCGGGAGAAATATTTGTATGGCCTACATTTATTTCTCTCGTGAGTTTGGGTGTAATTTGTGATTGTCTATGTTTGTGTCCATGGTACCCGCGACACAAGATTTCCCTAATGCGGGGCTATGTTGAATGTGTGCGTTATTATTATTATAATATGTTATAATCTAATTTCGTTGGCAACATTTATTATTTAAGTATTCGAGTATTATCGTCAAATATTAGATAATATTTCTCCAATATTAAATAAAATTTCAATACATTCTACAATATTTCAATATTAAAACTTGCCACTAAAATTAGGTAGAGAAAACTAATTTGAAAATTATCCAATCACAGGCACTGAATATTTTTTGGGTGGGACCGGTGTCTAACTATCGAAAGTCTCGACCGTTCGAGGAAATCTGCAAAATTACTGACTGTGAGAAGGCACGTACACGTTTGCGACTTAAAGATGCTTCCTTAGTGTCATAAATTTCTACAGATAAAGGTATACCACGATCCATGAACCATCTATAAGCCAGCTTTATTAAAGTAAAAATAATTAAATGTCACATCGAGAAGTTTCTTCCATCAGTGTAGCTAATAAATTAGAGAGGTCCAATGGCGGCTGTGAGCGGCTCCCGGCGGATTTTTCCGGTCCAAACCAGATTTCAGCGCTGAGAGTTAGCCGTTGACTCTAGATTCATCGCATCCTGCAGTCGGGAATAGTTTAGCTAAAATGTAAAGGACTTGTTCAATAAACCAGAGAAGTTATGCCGTATTATGTCATTCCTCTACTGATATGGCATATTTTACACGGTAACATATTTTAAACTCCTGACGCAAAAAAGGGAAGTTATAACTTTGAAGCCTTTGTCTGTGTATATCGTACAAACTGGTGTCAATTAGTGTATAAGATAACTGACAAATTTCAAAGCAGTGTAAAGCGTCGAGGCAACGTGTAGCCTACAAGTTATCACGTTGCCTCGACGCATTACACCCTTAATTAGACTAAAACAGAAAGCTTGATCCATACAATTTAATAGAAGAAAGGCTGTAACAAAATAATACAATGATATAACGACGAGGACTCATTTATGGTAAGCGTACCAACTCAACATGTTCGACCTTCAGGAAGGAAGACTTTTGGCCGAAGGGTGTCATGTTCCGGCATTTCCGAGGACGGCTATTGGACACCCACGTTGCGTCACACGTCGCGGTCGATACATGTAAATAAATAAATCGTTTTCATTATATTATATTGTATGTTACTCTATAAGGCATGTGTTTATGGGTCTTTTGTAACCTGAATATAAATAAATAAATAGATATAAAAGGTACAAACAATATAAAACACTCCTTACTTTCGCTAAACAGACCCTGGACCTTCCTTACCCCAGAGGGCCTATATGCGTATTATAATGTGTTGATTTGCAATCTCACCATTTAGAAATTAATAATGTGTTCAATGTTCTAATTAATTGTACGTAGAAAAGTTTTACGAAATTGTCTTTAAATCGTATGCACCGCGCGGAACTGACCCCGAGCGCTCGGCCACTTGGCACTTCACCGACCGTATGATTATAACGATATAACGTATTGTTATAATTTGTCAAAATGTTTGTTTTTTTATTTTTTTATTTTGGTTTGGCACTTACCAATTTCAGGTTATGTACATGAAGGAATTACTACCACTGGCTATGCAAAAAATTGCACGGTGTCGAGTTTCGTTTCAATTTTCTGAGCACTAGCACATTTGACTTCACAAGTTTGAAAGCTTTTTGCACTTATTGCGCGGAATTGTTCATCACACGTAAATGTTTCACATCGTCCCATAAGTAACAGTCACGCACTTGCCGTCCATAAAGAAGAAGGAACACTACTTTGATGGTAATACAATTCTGGTGCAACAAAAATCTGTTAATTACATAACATACCACGCGGCATTTGTGGGCACCAGTGCGTGAGCGGGCGCACTGATTGATGAGTCGCGGGTACTTGCGTTTAAGAAAGAGATAACAACACTGGCGGCTCCTTTGTCGTCCGATGTTTGGTAGCACGTGCCGTGCAAAACTTCATGACCTTTGGATCAGGTGATTACGAATCGATGGTTACCGCAATTAAGTAAAAAATAAGAATTTAGGAAAATTTTTTTAGTGATTTGGGTTCAGTTTCGATTATAGAATAACCTCTGTTAATATCGTGAGAATACATTTCAGCACATTGTATATATGGGTGCTGGTGAAATTGTAGGCACATCAGTTCTTTGCGATGTAAAGCTCTGAGTGGCACTGCAACTGTTATAGACAGGCGTGCAGCTTACCATCAGGCGCACGACTAGTTCATCCCATCACTTGATATTAGAACTATAAAAGCAGCTTATGTGCAGTTGGACTTTTACGTGGTGATAAACAAGGACGTGAGCTAGCGAAATAAGAGAGAGTCTTCGAGAATTTTGATTTAAAAATGATGACAGAGCGAACCAACGGCAACGTAAGAATAATGAAGGAAAAGGAATTCGAGAACGTTTCGAAATTTTAAAAATAAGTTTCCAGGAACCAGTAAATAGGGTGATAAAAATGTGGGCTGACGATGAAGAAGATCGCATCGTCGCAAACTTTAGTAGGTCACCGGATTGCGTATTGGGGAAAAAGTTGAGAGATAGATTCTTTTATATTGTTATTCAATGATTAATTCACTTCTTTTCGCACCGTGAACGAATTTACATTACATATTATTCGCTTACGAAATGTAAGCATAGAAATATATTTTTAGACAGAAAAAACCGATTGAAGAAAAAAGTTAAACGCCTTCTTTCAGGTTTTTTTCTATTTAACAGTATTTAATCCGAACAGTATAGTCAATTTCAAATTGTGCGAAATTGAATACAAAATGTATGACGATAAGGTCGAATTTAAAACGTGCCTAAAAGGGCAAAATTTTACTTTCAGGAACAGCTGTGATTAATTCTTTAAAGATTTCTTGTTTAGGTGAAAATGTAGATGCTAATTCTGGCCGTTTAAATCATTAATCTGCTAGTCTTATACTATAATTAAAAATTAAATTTATTACATCAGTGTGATACGATTTTTTAATATCATTTTCTAATTCTAAAAATACGATGGACGAACTCGGAGGCTTAACGCTTTACATTGTCCAGGTAGGACTAATTTGGAAATTTAACTTTTCTAAATTGGTTCTGGTCTGGGTGTCCTGGGAAAGTGTACTAGAGTGAATTTAATTTTTCTGGTACTATTATGAAATACAGGTAATATCTTAGTTGAAGACAGAAACTTTTGGTAGCAGTAGAGTTTGTGAAAGAGGTCATCCAGAGAAGTACTGTCACCTTACCTATTTTTGCCGCCAAGCAGTAATATGAGCATTACTGTGTTCCGGTTTTGAATGGTAAGGGTTCTAAATGAATAAAATATTATTTATTACACATTAAGATTACAATGACAACGAACAGTAATGTAAGTATCACAAACTAAGCCAATGTACTGCGGTCATTTGTCCAGATAAACAGGAACTGTCTGCATTCAAGGGAAAATATATTTGTTTAATTATCCTCCATATGATATATCGCCATATCATATGTGTGTTAGAAAATGTTGTTTTTAGGGTAATTTGTGTGTTTGTTCTGGTTTGTTTAAAGAAAGTGAGAAAAGCTGACGGAACGTGGATAGCTGCAGGATGAGGACTAAGGCAGCTGGGAGACCAATGTTGATGTTACCCAGTCATCGCCCGATGGGTGCTCAAGCCTATGTCGTCGTCGTGGCAGCGTGCGCGTTGAAGAAGAAGAAGAAGAAGAAGAAGAAGAAGAAGAAGAGCAACAGCAGCAGCAGCAACAGCAATAATAATACCTGAGTCCCTGACCCCGGCCGACTGTGCCATTGCCGGGAAATACCGTCTCTCCCATTTAACAATTCAAAATTAATATTTTGTCCTTGGGAGAGGCGAGAGTCTAAAATACAATAATAATAATAATAATCGTACATTGGTAAAGTCACAAGCGATCTTACGTCAACAGTGCTTTCATTACAGGACAGTCGTAAAAATAACGCAACTACGTTATTTTAAATTTTATTTATTTATTTCTCAACAGACTTATGATTTACACTTATTCCAAAGACCTTGCCAACGTGGGCATCAGATTGTTGACAAGACGACGCTCTTTTTAATTACTATTAAATATATGAGAAATTTTACAACTCTCTTATTTCATATAAAAAACTCATCGGCGAATTTCATTTCGTAGAATCTTTAACCCTCTCTCGTGAAAGGTTGTCGAAAAAACATGTCACACCTAGTTATTTCACCGACTTCAAAAAAAGGCGGTTCTCAATTAGACTGTATTTTTTCTTCTTTTTTTTATGTGCTTGTTACACGTTAACTCTAAATTAAACTATGGCGAACTAGGGGATGAATCCGGGTTTGCGCACTTTCCGGTGACCGATTTCATGGAACACACTTTGAATCAAATTTGTGTGGTATCTAGGGTCATGTCATCTTTCCATATATCTTTATCTAACACGTAGTCTAAAAATATATGCGATTTAAATCCGGAACAATAGTTTCATTTCCTACCATCGAGTATATAACCAGAAATAAAGACTAAATAAAGGCCATATATTCCTGGTAACACATTAGCGATACAGCTCTTATAATTACCAACTCCCGTTTGCACTGAATTATAGACAGGCCAACTACTGGCCTGTGTGTACGTCTCCGTGTATTCCAAAAAATATTTTGTATTTATTGTAATAAAGACAATGTCTCTAACAATGCTGTGCTGTTCTATTCGGTAGTGTGGGAAAAACAGCAAAATATGTAATTACAAAACAAACGGAAAATTCATCGATAATAAAATATTAAATATGTAATTTTGCAATTATCGTCCATTGTAGCAAAGCTCAAGTTAACTGGTCGATTTGAAGTGAAACAATTGAGGACACCTATTGACGACACCCGTCAATTATTTCGAATTCGGGTTGACCAATTGGAGCACAGTTGTCACAGTAATGATATGGCAGAATAGTTTTCAAACAAATTAAATGACATTTCGTCTCTATTTCTGGTTATATACTCGATGTTTTCTACGTAGTCTTCAATTTTGTAATGTGTAAAATTGTAAAATGTAATTGTTTATAAACTCAAGAAATGACAATCATAATGATCTTCTATACCTACCCCGGGCACTATAGTCTCTCACAAAACCACATAACCAATCTAGTTTTAACCTATAAGTTATCAAATCGGCTGAACTCTACAGTGTACGCGATCAAAAATACGAAAATTTTCAGACGTCGAAACAGCTAGATCGGTTTACTTCAGCTACTTTCACTGTTTAATGACATACGGCATTTTGCTTTGGAGTAATGCCGCCGGTGGTGTTAATAGAATTTTTGTCCTGCAGAAACGTGCGGTTAGGGCAATTCACATTACCATATATGAGGTTTAAAACTATAGTAAAACAAAAACTTTTTACAGCTTCTGCGTACTTAGATGAAAAAAATCCGTGGTAGTGCCCCTCTCTATTATCTCTTGCAGATAGTCTCGATCTAAGATGTTTAAATTAAATATTGTAATGATAAATGTATTCAAATGTATATTTACAAAGAGCAACCCCTAGAGTTTCTTGCTCATTCTTCTCAGGGGAATCTGCTTTACGAATGAGCAGTAGAGTTTAATCAGTATGACGATTTGAAATGTGATTTGCGTAACTATGAAATAAAGATTATTTAACTTTAACTTTGACTCTACTTTTAAGCCAGTTTGTGAAGATAAAACAAATCAACATTTAATTTCATTTCAATGATAACATTCTCTGGAAACTTATTGCAAAAACGTATACATTTCCCCTCATAAGAATCGTTTACCTTAGTTAAACGAACGAACGTATTTACATCATCATCAACTTTTTACAACTCTTCTTCTCATTATCAGCCACGGGTTCCCCCAAAGACAGTGGAGACGCCAGGACTTACCTCGCAAAGGCACCCAGCATTGAGATTATTAATATCAAAGTTTTGTTTTTGAGTTCACAAATATAAAAACAGTCGGTTTTAAGTCGTTTAAAAACACTTTTTAAACGACTTAAAAAAAGGAAGAGGTTCTCAAGTCGACGTTTTTTATACGTATGTTACGCGATAACTAAATAAATATGTGAACCGATTTTGGTGATTCTTTTTTTGTTGGAAAGAGAGTACCTCGGTATTGGTTCCATTTAAATTTGAAGGAAATATTCCACCGCTAACGGTGGCAAACTAGAAGAATCGGTAACCGTTTTCAATAAAATGAAAAAAATACCGTCGAAATGAGAACCTCCTCCTTTTTTTAAGTCGGTTAAAAATGTGGCTACCAGATGTGATTCCACGAATTTTTAGAGTCGGTTTCTTTTGTATAAAAAAGTTATGTTACATATTAACTTTTATAATGTGTTCATATATAAATAAGTTTAGACTTTGTGTGCATGTCATTTGAGTCCAATTTTGGGGTCTCTGAAAGGTCAATAACAATTACCTCATTTCCTACCAGCTACAAAGGAATCATCGAAAACAAAGAAGCAGCCAAAAACTATCCAGGCATAAAGAGCAGAACATAAAGCTACTAAACAACTTTTAAAATTATGCTACGCTAGTAGCACTTCGTAGCACGGCGCGTAGCATTAAATAAAGTGCTACGCGATGTCGTAGCATACCCGAACGTGTCGTGAAAATTTTTGAAATTTACAATAAAAATGTTTTAGCTGTCTACGAGCTTTATAACGACGTACAGGAACTTTATATACAAAGTGATATATGCACATAATTGTGTATTTAGCGGAACAAACAGAAATCAGAATGTAAAACAGTAACTTAGCGAAACGAATTAAGTATTAAGAAAAACGAATATTTGCATTAAATTCAAATTCAAATTAAAATTCAAATATTTATTTCAGATAAAATCCATATAGAGTTAGTAAACCAAACAACTTAAGAACTAGTGTTAGTATTAATATTATTATAATTTGAAAGACTACTTGTACATTTAAGATAGTGTGGAGCTCTATCCACCTACGCAGGAGTGGCGAGACCCACCGATCTTTAAACACACACAGGATGCCGTTGGAGCTATCACGGAGGCGCCTTAGCGCAGATGCACACCTTTTCCTCATGATGGCCATGAAACCGTCCGTCTGAGCCTCGGCAAACATCCCCGATGCACTACACCTCCACGGAAGCCCCACCAGCACCCTGAATGCGTTATTATATTGAACACGCAAATCACTGAATGTCCGCCCTAAAACGGTTATGTATTTTTTCTTGGTTGTTTCACATTAGTACCACCCAAAAATAATTTCCAATATACTTAGTTAATCATGCGTTCTGTTCTCACAAAAAAGAGGTGCTAATTTATATATACGTAGTATATCTGCTATATGCGTGTCTAACATAAGGAACGCGCATTGTTGTTTTATTTAATTTCCGATTCTCGCCTTTCCCGTGACCTAAAAGATGCATTTTAAATATTCATAATTAAAAAAAATACCTTAAAAATTCGTGGAATTACATCTATGCGCCAAGTTTTATTGGAATCGGTTACTGGAAAGCGCGCGAAATCGGATTCATCCCCTAGTTTGCCACTTTTAAAGGTGGAATATTGTCTTCAAATTTAAACGTAACCAATACTGAGGTACCCTCTTTCCAACAAAAAAAGAATCATCAAAATCGGTTCACAAATGCCTACACAAAAAATGCAGTCGAATTGAGAACCTCCTGCTTCTTTTTAAGCCGGTTAAAAATTTCACATACACATAATTTGCTTTGTATACATTGACTTACAAATAAATGGACGACGGGTCTAATACAAAAACCATGAAAAAAATGTCACAAGATAACCTATTTAAACGTAGTGACATGTAAAGGAATATGAAAAAGCTAAAACGTTGAATTTAAATTGTAATGTCATCGCAGTACTGTCTAATTTTGCTTGCTTCGCTGTCAATCGAACAAACGAGGACTAAAGCGTGAATGACGCTCTGTATACGATTTTAACGCCCTATAAGTTCGGACACTTTTTAGCGCGGACCCGACGTCCATATAATTGTAAGTCAATGTTTGTATAGTTCGTATTATTTTTATGACATTAACGTGATAAAAGCCCTTTTGACGCATGGTCACATGTGACGAGTGAAGGCATCGAGTATATAACCAGAAATAGAGACGAAATAAGGGCCATCAATCCCTGGTATCTCATCAGGCAAATGAGTCTTATACCACTTTTAAATATGAACTATTGCGTTTAAATCACAAATTAGAAAGCTGAAATAGTACAGCGCCAACAATTGTACGTCTCCGCATATTCCAAAACTATTCTGTATTTATTGTAATAAAGATAATATCTGGTGTGGAAAAAACAGCAAAACATCTAATTACAAAACAAACGGACTCACATTTCATAGGTAATTAAATACTAAATATGTAATTTTTCGATTTTCGACCATTATATCAAAGCTCAAGTCAAGGTCGATTTGTAGTGAAATAATAGACGACACCCGTCAATTGTTTCGAAATCGGGCTGATCATCGATTTGGCAGAATAATTTACAAACAAGTTAAATGACATTTCGTCTCTATTTCTGGTTATATGCTCAATGAGCAATGGATACGAATTCATTACAGGTTTTGATTATAGTAATTATGCAGAAGAGTATTAAGCTCCGGTTTGTATTGAACGCGCTCGTGTCGCCTTAGATGTGTTAGAATCACGTACACACGCGTTTACATAAAACCACCGCTTTTTGGCTTTGTATGTATAATAAAGGCTCATCCTCAACTGCCGCGTGCAAATGTACGTAAGACGAATGGTAAATTCGCAGAGATTTGAATAACGCCTTCGGTTCATTGTGTTGCAGATGGCACGTAGATCATACGACGTAGATTTTAAACCTTGCTTTGTTTACATAAACCGTCACTTACAAATTTAATGAACGAATTCATAATTTTTTTTAAATGAAATCGTTTGTGACACTTGTGATTTTGATTTCAAACTTTTAGCAGCAGCAAAGTTTTTTGTGAGTTATATTATGTATTTGTGAATCACAATAATTGTAAACAAATATATAATGCTTAGGCCATACCAAAAGTTTCTGGATTCTGTTAAGTAATCATTTTAGCAACATTTGTAAGAATAGTTCCGCTAGATGACATTGGAATAGAAAACGCAATTTCTGAATCTCGTTAAGATTTTCTCAAATGTAATGAATGACCTATCACCAGTATGTTGTATGAGATTATATTCTTCAACTTGTCTATAGGTATAATTAATCGATTCACCGATTATCCTTCCTCATTAGTTAGGAAGCATCTCGAACTCGCGCCGATCCTTTGAGACAGGTTATGAGAACACCTCTGTGTGAGTGTTTTTTGTAAGGTTCGCACCCTCCGGGACTTGTCGCGGACTCCGTGCCGCACTCTCATCCAACGGGACGAATCCCTTTTATTGGACACACTTGTATTGTAAGCACAATGAACCAAGTCTTCTTCACCAAATTTCGTCATTTGATTCCTGGCCATAACAAGGGGGCACCAGCTAGCTGGCTAACAGCTAGCGAGCAAATCTCCTCCACCCTTTACACTCTCTCCCTTACAAGACCAGATTTATAATAAATTTATTGATTTTCAAAGTATATGCACTTTTGCATTCGTTGGAACCTTTGTGAAAAGCAATGGGATTAGTTTTCCATAGGGACCTCTCCAATGGCTTCGTGAAACGCATTCACCGCCGCTTCCGGGCTTGTAAATCGTAAATCTCTAAGTTTATCTTTGATTTTTGGAAAGTCGTATGGTGCAAGGTTTAGGCTGTATCATCATCTCCACATTTGAGGCATTCAAATACGCGTTCGTTACCTTAACGGAATGTGCAGAGGAGTTGTTGTGGTGAAGGACGATATTGCTTCGAGGACGCTTTTCGCAAACTTTTTCTAACACTGGATAAGCAGATACCATACATACATACATACCAATCTGCAGTCACTATCCTTTGGTCTTCAAGCGCTACAGTAGTGTAACCTCCTGATTTGCCGAAGAAAGGAGCGTGTGTATGTAAGTGTGAGAGAGTGTGTATGTGTGTGCGTGTGTGTCTGTGTGTGTATGTGTTAAATGAGAACGGCAATAAGGTTTTTCAGTTTTCGAGTAATCAGTTTTGCAACCATTTGGAAATTATATGTATATTTACACTCATATTTATAAGTAAGTTTATATATGTATAATGAAAAATTTAGTTTGTATATAAATAACCGCTCTGAAAGCAAAAGAAGCGTTGTATAAAACTTCTAAATATCATTAGTATCTGGCTCATTCTAATGTAGTCATTACATAATATACATATACATACAGTACAAATTTGCTAGTAATTTTTTTGTCAGTTCCAATCAGTTGTCGTACGGTATCAATATTAAATTCGGTAACCGCAGTCGACGCCCGACCCGACGTGTATCGTCATGGAAATAATCACGTCCACGTCTTAATTCACTGTACCATGAATAGATAGAGCTACGACATGGGGCTTCATCACCAAATGCCAGTTGAAGTCTCTGACAACTCTCTTGTTGACATAAACCACATCGACAATAATGGACCGAAAATTTTCACGACTAAAATTCATTGTTATAGCGACTCATAGTTTTCAAAACGACGCGACGCCGCAATGAAAAAACAAATGACAGTCTCATAAAGTAAAAAGTAACCTACTCACAGAGGACCTTTTTCGATTTTTTTTTTATTTCTTTTACAAGTGGCCAGTTCCAGGAACTTTCAGTAAGCCCCACGTATATAAAGAGGTAGTTACAATTAAATAATGGGGAAAAAAAAGGTTAAAGTTCAAAGGCTGTCCGTGTAAAGTTACTTTGTTTATTCATCCAAAAATTTTAAATTATGACAACATTTTTTCACAAAACTTATTGTCGGTTGTTATACTTATTCAGACTGCAGCTTATGAACGCACTGAAGCCGTATCTACACCATAATGTACATATAGGTTAAGACAGAAGGCAGGTAAGATGTTATCTATAACTCAACGTTAGTTCCTCACGTACGACTCTTGTTTGCCGGACACAAGTTGCGTGAGTAGACATTGAAATTAAAAAAGTTTTTGGGAGACAATTTTCACGTTTAGTTCGATGGCTGTTCTGTGGTCCGAGGGTAGTTAGCATGACGAATCGTGAGCCTTCCCATACAAATTTTTGAACTTTTCACAGATGTTCAGTTTTGGCTCAAATTGTGTACTTATTTTTAAAAAATCTAAAATTGTATAGAAAACGAGCTCTTAACTGATTTTTTTTAAATTTCAATTGAAATTGCTGAAAAATGTAATTCTGCAATTATACGATAAACGATTAAGTCGTTATTTGACAAATGTTACTGTAGCTAATAATTGTGTTCGATCGAGACAGTCTGTAAAGAATAGACAAACGTTTGTGATAAATATATCAAAAACCCAAATATTTATACTCCAGAGACGCGAATTGAAAATTAAAAATATTTATAACGTTGATGCGACAGTTAAATAGGGTTTAACAACCAGGTATTGTAACAATAAACTAATAATGGACTCGTAATGAGTAAGTTATAAGGTCATAAAGAATTAGGCTCAACTTACAGATGCGTCATGTTTTTCGCCTATAGCATATTCATCTCTATTTTCCCATTATTAAGGTACAAATTTGTGTTATGCAAATATGGAGTCAAACGTCGCAGCGCGTCGACGCATCACGACGCGCGTAACTTGAGCGCAGTTAGGCGTCAGGCGCTGACCACACTGTGATCCGGGCGCACTAATGCGAGCGTCTTCGCTTCGCCCGGCGTTGTAGTTGAAAAACACGCAACGCGACGCTTCAACTCTGCGCCAGTGTGAGTCGAGCCATAGTGTATATTTTTACAGATATGCAAAAGACAATTAGACCTATTTTTAAATAATTCCGATAGCCGTATACCTTCCACTTAGCGTATAAACATTGCCATAAACTTTCTTTTATAATATCTTGTGACAAGACGGACAACCTTAAGGTAAGCTACAGGCCTGTCTACAACAGTTGCATTGCCACTCAGAACTTTAAATCGCGAAAATATGAGGAGCACTACCACTGCGCCCGACACCCTGAGACATAACCTGACAAGTCTCACGTGCCTGTAATTTCACCGGCACCCTTACCCTCCAAAACCAGAACAGAGTAATGCTGACATTACTGCTTGGCGGCAGAAATAGATAAGGTGGCAATACTTCCCTGGACGGACTCTTTCACTAGGCTACTAAATTTAAAAATGACTGTATTACCGGCCATGTATGTGTTCTATTTCAGGCGTTATCTCTTTGATAATACGATTTCTGTTTCTGGGTTATCAATATCATTGTCTGATTGGTTCTAACACAACAACAAGTAAAAACTTCACTTCCCTGCGAAAACTTTGCTTTTGCCTTTGTCTTTGATGGTGTTCCGAAAACGTACAAATTTTCGGATTTCTTATTATTTAAAGACAAAATGGGAGCATTATACTTCAAATCTACAGCATATTTCAACCAAATTTCTACAAGGTGATGACAAAGAACCTAGAAATGTACAGATTTGCGAGTCTGACACGCAGACGTCCCGGGTTCGATTCCCGGGAAGGAAGTACTTTTTTAAGGCCTACATCTATTTCTCTCGTGAGTTTGGGTCTAATTTATGATTATCAATTTGTATGTCAATGGCACTGACACGATTTCCCTAGTGCGGGGCAACGAGTGTTACATTTACCAGTTCGTAAAATTAAT
>NW_020655110.1:0-11801 GCF_003589595.1 Hyposmocoma kahamanoa
TTCAAAAAAGGAGGGTGTTCTCAATTCGACTGTGATCTTGTCTGACACAACTGTGTCTTTTTTTTATTGCAAAGAGGATAAATCAGTATTGGACCTGCGGTGGCCCAACGCAAGTGTGGAAGTCCTTAAATCGCCTTCGCACTCAGGTGGGACGCAGTAGAGACACGATGTGTAAATGGGGTTTCAGGGATACTAGTCAAACCCAATGTGACTGCGGTGCCCCAGCGCAATCCATGCAGCACTTGCAGTTGTGCCCCTTGTGTCCTAATACCTGTACGAGAGAAGTTCTCTACGCGGCCACGGACAGCGCAGTCAAAGTAGCAACATACTATTTGGGGTCAATATAACCCTAACATAAAAGAAATATCGACACGATAAGAAGAAGAAGAAGTATTGATCCCATTTAAAGAAAAAAATCCTCCTCTAAGAGTGGCAAACTAGGGGACGAATTGTTATCAAGATTGTTAATGTGACCTGTGAACCTATGTAAATAAACCTAACATATTAAGCGCCGGGACGAACAGTCGTGTACATTGGTCGGTAGTCGGTAATAAAATAACAGTTACAGTGCAAATTAGAGCTTTAAAACGCAAATATCTGAAGAGTAGGTACTGTCACTGCGCCCGTCACTCTGAAACATAAGTTGACAACTCAAGTAATATCACCGACACCCTCCGCGGCGGAAGTAGGTAAGATGGCGATATTTCTGTCGACGAACTCTTTCACACGGAACTCTACCGCTACTGTCTGCTACTGCATGTGTCTCCTAATGTCTGTCACATGAAATAATGTATGTGACAAACACTTGAATGTGAGATCTTAATAGTTATGGCTAATTCACGTTACACAGTGCCGAGTCCGGGTCGTTCACAACATGAGTTGGCAACTATTGCAATAGCTCTTGATGACGACGTTTTGCAAAACACAAATTAAAACTAGAAAAAGGAAATTGTGTGTACATCCTGGCTGGAGAAAACGAAAATCCGAAGGACAATATTCCACGCTTTACAAAGATTTAGTAGTTGATAAGGGCATTTTGCGCTTGCACTGTCCACTACATTATAGTCCAACGTTGAGTACCCTCCGGGTGCCCTGTGAGTGCATTCATATTACGACGTGTCGCGATCGGGCATCAGCCGTGGCACAGACTCGGCCCGGTATAACATGAATTTCATACAAAAGCATAAATAGATATTTGATCTTGCCACGACCGGCGCTTGACCGGAGCACGGGCCGGCCCATTGAGAGGTACTTAATTATTTGACTGAAGATTTATGTTTTCTAATATCAAAAAGGGTAAATTTACAGGGTTATGGACCCAACTAGAGGTGGGTGATAAATAACGTCACGATGAAAAAATCACGATGATCCGCCGTCAAACAGTATCACCGTGAGTCGTTCCGAAGGAACGACGTTCCAAAATCACATAGGTGTTCCTCCGTTCCAATAGCTATCCCCGTCACTCACATCACGACATACGTATTTGATACAATGCGCGATCTCCGTTCCGTGGTGACTGAGCGCGCCACTCGTTGTAGTTCTCTTCAAATCGGGCCATTTCCGCGATGGGAGTGAATGAAATAGGATGACTTTCTTTGCTCACTCACAAAGGTCGTAGGTGCTTATTACTACTAGAATGGGCGGATGAAAAAAATCTGCAGCAGTTATTATAATGAACAAAGTAAAATATTTTTGTGTATTTGTTTTATTATAGGAAGAGTTGGTATTTTATATTTATGTATAATCTACTTTGTGTATTCTACTAGAAATATAATTACATTACAGTTTATTGATATTTTTAACAATCCAAAGTCGCATTAAATAAGTAACAAACAAAATTACATTAAATACAAAATCAACTTTTTGAATGGAATTGAAACTTATTACAAAGGGAGTAAAAACTTTAATCATTTTATAAAAAACGGCTACAGTTATTAGAAAGAAGCCGCTGCCTGGCTAAAACCGTATATCGTGATGTAAGTTATAGGCGTGACAAAATCACGATGATTTATCACTGTGATTTTTTGGAACCGGAACGACAGTCACGGCGATAGAAATGTAACGCTATTCCTCATGTCTAGAAAGCACACAGTTCAGTGCCAAACCTTAAAGTAAGAAATAGGACGGAACCTTCTCAAATATTTGAGAATCATTGCAGTACCGTATTAATGCTACAGTGGCAGAAATCACTAATAATTTCTATTATATGAGATGACTTTATACTATTGAAATTAACAAAACGATAGCGCGTTTCAGAGTACAACTAATGCCATCTAGCAGTGGCGTGATGGAACTAATTGCATGTTAAAGTTGTGCTTGTTACAAGTGTAGTTTGATTTCATGCTGAAACCAAATTTCTTAAATTATGGCTATAAATAACACCCTAATAAACTAAAGATACTACGTATTGTTTCTTTGGATAAATGACTGTTTATGATTTTTATGATTACAAGCACAAGTAAAAGTAATCGTTACCGCGTGCGCCTTCGGCGACATGTCACGACAACATTGACTATGAAAACGCAACGAAATGTTGCTTTAAGAATATACTCTAGAATTTAGAATATTAATCTGAACAGCAAACTACTTCTTTTTTTATTAAGAATATATTTTCTTAAAATACACCCAAGAAATTTTGAATTCATTTAAGATTATTTAAATTTGATGTACGCAATGTCCAATTAATTGATTAGAAATGAAATAAAATCTTGAAGTGAACGTATTTGTTTAAAAGTTAGAATAAAATTAAGAGTAAAATTGTATAAGAAAAAGATAAGCTGTAATGACAGTATTTTATTACTTTTAATAAATATTTCTTTCAGATTAGCTAATATTTTGAGAAATTGCTCTTTCTTATTAGTAGAAATCTTTTTTTCTGTGTAGAAGAGATCTCTTCCAGCCAACCCTAGCCGTGGTGTAAAAGTGTCTGCAGGACTAATTATTGTACAATAAAATTTAAATTTAAATGTGACTAAAAATATATAAATGATGGTAATATATAAGTATGAAGTTTATATACATAAATATATACATAAGCTGAATATATATTATAATAACAAATTACTAGTTTATACATATGTATATGTATATGTTACCGATTAACTAACTGATGCTTTCGACATGAAGTACTCTTTTAATTTGTGTTTGAAAGATGCCACTGATGAACTGTCATGAATACCAGCAGGCAGTTTATTCCATATACGAGCTTCACAAACCGAAAAGAATCGTGGTAGAACTTGGAGTTGGATTGGAGATATAATAGTGCATAAAATCTAAGTGCGTAAAATCTAAACCTATCAGAATTCTATGCATTTTTCTGATGCAGTTGCAAGCGAAAATGTAATTATGTCAATTAAGACACATTTAAGAGACTCATACTAAGTACACACATCAAAAAAAGTTTGCGATCACTTTTAAAACTTGAAATATTTTTTAATTTCTAAAAATATTTCAAAAACCTCTTTAGTGATACTATTATTTGTTTTTAATTTTAATTATTTATTTAATGTTGTACTTTTAACAAAAAAACTATTTATTACATATTTCTTAATAATATTTCCACATATTAAAAATATGTTAAGTTTTCAAACTGATCGCAAACTTTTTTTGATGTGTGTATGACAGGCCGCACAATGGGTTAAGGCTTTAAGATTAAGATATTATTACTAACAAATGTACGTAACTTATAAACTAAAATTGGAAGGATTGTAACCCTAACAAGCCGTGACCAGTCTCGCGGCAGTAAAACAGAAAACTTCAAGTCCACAAATTTATTTCGAGTCGGTTAAGGAAAGAAAAGGTAACAAAGAAGTAAGGCTGTAACAATAAAAGGTATATATAGAAAACAGTTACATTATTATAAAACACTACACTTCTTAACTTGATGAATAAGATATTAAGTATACACTTACCCCTAAAAGGGCCGAGTTATACTGAAATACGTATTCATAGGTAGATTATAAGACTGTAGTGCCCATAAACTTATTAAAATTGGCATATAATTTAGATTACTAGCGATTATAAATTTAGTAAAGTGACGGTGGAACGGAATGAAATCAGAATGTGAGGCAAAAGAGCTATGGAACAATTAAAAATTTACATTTAAATACGAGTGGCCAGGAACCGGAGAAAGGCGATAAAAAGGTGGGGTGACGATGTAAGGAGGTCACACCGTCACAAAGTCGCACGTTTCTTGCTGCCACAGGGATATAAACCGTCAACATATCAATTAATAAACAACCATTCTCCTACTGGGCTACCACCGCTTTTATATATATTAACTTTCTTAAAGTCAACTTATCTCGGAAAATACTGAAAGGAAGATTCCATTAAGTTGCAAAATAAACGAAGAAAACTTCGAACTAAGTTTTCCTTTTCTACACTCTATCAAATACAAATAGTTATGCTTTCTACAGCGTCGCACATGTCGAAGTTCCTTCCTTACTGCTGTTAAGGCGACTAAATAAAAGTGTGACAGTTCTTTTCCGCTCGGTTTAGAAAAGACTGGACATATATTTAGCCGATTTATACGACATCCCAGCAAATTTGATTTGATCCTAAGATTATATTTTTGTTAGGACAGTAACATTTTTGGGAGTATATTAGTTATTTATATGTACTTTCTTATTTATACATATTACTAGTAAGTATATGTACCTACACATATACTTTTTTTTTCAAACAAACCAACGTTTAAGTAAAGTTATCAACCAGTTTCAACTTATATTATTAATACAGACCACACTATTCTTTACCATATTTACAAAAGTTATTAATTAAATAAATTATTTTTGTATTTTCTATAGATCTTTCAATTCACGCTACGTTTGTTTTACAAATTATTTTATTTTAACAATATGAACTTTTGTTAAATTACTTTTATTAATTAATAATGGCCATTGGAAAAAATTAAAACATATTAATGGTATTATTATTTTATGTAAATGATTAATTTCTAAGTACGATTGTGTACGTATGGAGTTCCGTGGCGTCATTTAGGGTTCTAAAGGGGGACCTAACGACGGCATAAGTTTAACAATATGACCCGACGAGTTTTTTGTCAAATGTACTCTACTTATTCACCATTCCACTGCCGGGTACGAGTCTCTTTTAAGGAAAGGGTATTTCAACTGCATACAGAGCACGTCGTATTATAAAATAATGGCGTTCAACGGTTCTCCATTGGGATTTCGAAAAAGGAAGGCGCAGTCGCCGGCTAATTTGAAACGCAAACACCCCATCCAATTTGCAGGGCAAACACGGAGTTCCTTTTCTCTTATGGATATAGGGTGGAAGCTGCTAGGTGTGGCGCCACCAATTTTATCTGTGAAAGGTTTATTACACAGGTTTATCTTTAATTAGCTGAAAACACCCTGACCAAGCGTTCTTGTTATTAAAACAATTTTGAGTAATTTTCAGATCAATTTTCATTACGCAAAAATTTACAAAAAAAAAAAAAAGAAAAAACAGAAAAGAATACCAAAGCACTTAATATGATTTACCAGCACTTTCTTTTTTAAAAAATAAGCGGTACAGGTAGGCATTTTTAATTCTCGCAATTACGAATACTGGGCAGTTGGCTGTATGAGTTTGACTTTTGCTTGTTATGTAAACAGTTATGTCACAGGGTGACGTGCGCAGTGGCAATGCCCCTCAGATCTATGCGATTTAAAGCTCTGAACGGCATCGCCACAGCAACTGTTATGAACGGGCGTGTCGCTTACCGTCATACGCACGGCTTGTTTACCTACTAGGTATCATAAAAAACAATTACGTTGATGCTCAAGGCTCTCATTGAGTTGATTATCTCTAGTATCAGGTTTCTTACCACGGTATGACTTCTTTTTATTTTCCCGATACTTCGGAACGGTTGGTACGAGAAGCCATCGAGATCACGAAGTACAAAACATTTAACCGTGATGATGGTTTTAAACTGTCCAATGCGTGGAATCCGGTTCTTAGTGCGTGCAGTAATAAAAACAAAAACACCTCGAGTTCAGTTTCGCGTGTGGTGATACAGTGAGTGTGGTTTGTGTGAAAAAAGTGAGTGACAATGGTAACGCCACAACAAATCGCGATGAAGGTAGTCGTCAACAGCGCAAGAGGGTAGACAGATATGTCTGCTCATAAAGCTGTCATCTGCCGCCGTCCAGTCAACCCGTGACCATGGAGCGTGCAACCGTTCCGAAATATCGGGAAAATAAAAAGAAGTCATACCGTGGTAAGAAACCTGATACTAGTGATAATCATTTAGTGAATAACCACGAAAGTCTTTAAATCTATATCTCATTGAGATGGTTCAATGTTGCATCTTCTCGTATGTCGGTTATATTATTACATTTTTAATAACTAGATAACGTACGTGACAACAGCCATTTCCTTTTGACCGCTGCCAAATATGACAAAACTTTATTTGATACAAAAACCTTTGTATAAAATGAAGGTATCGCTTTGTACGTTATTTTTTTATGTATTTTTGTCAGTTTTCCCAATAATGTTATTTCGTGAATTACGTCATTTCATTACAGAGGATGAGAAACATTGGCACGAAACAAAGTAAATATTGTCTTTAGAAAGACAGTGTTTGTAGTTACCGTATATTGTATTAATAAAGCAACAGACGTGAGAACTAAATTGAAAACAATTTAAAAATAAATTGCGTAATTTGTTAGTTGCAAATGTGTTGCACATTAAAACCAATACTGTCATAGAACGAAAATTTCGATTTTTAAATTTAAACTTTTTTCAGAAACTTTAATTGCAATTTCCGGAGAACTGACTGAAAGTTTAGTTTAGTTCAGTTTAGTTTAGTTTTTATCTCATTATTACAAAGTTCATACAAATACAAATACATGTCATTTTATACTAATCTTCGAAAAGTAATCGTTAGTTTACAAAATAATGAGAAAAAATAATTATTGGAATAATAATAAGTCATAGTATACAATAGTGTATATATACACATCAAGGTAATTCATGAAAACTGGCTTAAACTAACAACGTCAGGTGTACAATAAAACAGGAAATGTCATTATGGTTTCTTATTAACTAATAAATGTATTAATTAAATTTTTATTGAATTGATATTCAATTATTTTTTGTGAAATTACTCCACTAGTTTGTTATAATTATTAATACAAAGATCGAACACTCAGAAAAACACTCAGAAAAAATTCCTTCGATCCGGTCGGATTCTAACGAACTTAGCCACGGAACGAACCAACGGACCTCACAAATTTTTCTATGTGCTTGCGTCGTGTCTTTGTACTTGGTCTTTCAACGACTTTTTAGTCGTAGCGCCATCTATGAGAAATCTATTGCATATATAAACCAACAAATATAAAAAGCGTCAGATATTAAGAGAAAAACTTGAAACCTTTTTTTGGTAAATTTATTATGTTTTGTAAAAAGCTTTTATAGCAAAGTTTGTTAATTATGATGTTAGTAATAAAGTCATGTGAGGTGGTTAGTTTATAATCGGTTATTTAGTTTGAAATGCTTGTTGCTTGTTAAAAATAAGTTATCGATTCGATTAGAGAATAATCAATAAAAAAATGGCAACAATACCTTTCCAAACACAATCTTATTTCAATGTAAGCTTTAAGTAAGCTTATTATAATATTACTCATATTCGTACCATGACAAGGCTATCAACCAAGTATTCAACAAGTCATTGCTAAAGTGATTGAAAAACGAATGATTTCCCAATATTGTCTATTCCTATTCCGAATCGTCTTATCGTAGTATAATGTTTAAGTACTTAATGTTATTTACATTCAAAGAATTTTAACAGTTAAGAATAGAAAAGTATGTAATAATAAAATCTAATAAAATTACGTTATTTTCAATTATTATTCCGGATTTTCATGAAGAAAAATAAGTAAAACAAGCTGAGTCTTGACAGTCACGCTGTGAATTCGGGATTATAGTCTAGTGTCAACTGTTAGCTTCGCCAAGGAGCATATAGATGGCGCTGTTATAATTTTACGAAATAAACATCGCGAATTTTAATTTAAAGAAAAAATATTTACTATGTGGTAATAAATAAAAAATAAACAAAATATGGAAGAGATATATGTAAATAAATAAGTTCAACTTAACTTTTAATCATTACAAATCAATATTAAGACAATAAAACTGAAGATAATATTGTTTCCATTACATCCGTGTAACCATTTAAGATTGCTAAATTTGACTTAAGAACAATATTACTTTAATGTTAAAGTCGCGTCATAGTACGAACTGAGTGAATGAATAGTTACAAAGCTGCCAATAAAACATCATAGTTTTAACATTACAAACAAACATGTAACAATGTTTTTATAGATATCACTCATTAAACTCAACAATGTCACTGTCTACAAAACCATTTTTAAGTATTTTGGGGAAATATTATAGCATTCTTCAACCTCCTTAAGTAATTAGTTGCGCCAAAAATATACACTAGACATTAGAAAAGAAAGAAATACGTCCTTACGACGATTAGAACAAGAGCCAAGAGTTAATATACAGATCAATTGATACTTACATATCTTTATTTGATTTTAAATTCGGGACTTAAACGTGAAACATATTTGATTCACCTGTCGAGGTAAATAAAATATGCTTCATGAAATATGCTCGATGCTTCGGACATATTGCAACGTCCATAGCGTTGAAGAGACTGAAGAGGCTGGTGTCAACACCTCTGTGCCTTCGTGCAGGGGGTTTTCTCTTATATTTGATTTTGTTTTCATTCGATTTTTTTCATTTTTGTCATTTGATTTTAGCATACTATTAAATATATAAATAAAAATATAAAAAAAAAAAATAATCGGTTTTATTTTACATACAAAATACATAAATTTCAAAAAATAAAAATATTAACCTTAGAACTAAGTCCAGACACATGGTACCACGTCTTCGTTTGACTAAGGTAAACGATTCTTTTATGGGGAACTGTATACGTTTTTACAATAAGTTTCCGGAGAATACGAGCATATTAAAATTATCATTTCCTAAGTTTAAACCTTACATTAAAAGTATATTAACTGAAAAGTCATATTACAAAATTGAAGAGTATGTTTTAGATGTAGAAGTATGGAAAGACATCTAGAGTCTAGATTCCACACAATTATGATTCAAAATGTGTTCCATATTTGAGTTTATTTCGTTCTTCTCAGGGAGGTAAGCGTAGTGAACGAGCAGTAGCTTAAAAAAATACGTTGTCAATTGTAAAAATTTACCTATGCAATAAATGATTATGTAACTTTGACTTTGACTTTGAATAAAAAGAATATTTAAGTTAATATAAAAAAAGCATATCAAAAGGGTCCATGATTCAGCATCTGATGACTATGTTAATTACATGGCCCTTGCTGTTAGTCCGCCATGGCCTGTTATAAATTGGAACATCACAATTCAAATATATGTTACAGGGTACGTTCAAAATAAATTATCAATATTCAAATAAACGCACTGCATTCGTTTTGTATTCGTTCCAAATCCGAGACAATACAAATCTACAAAACTTGGACCCACTTCGGATGTCGCTTGTGCTCCTCCGTGTGCTGTGTAACTCCGATTCGATAATACGAATATCGCTTGTATACCTAGAGATAAAAATTATCCCTGTGACTCGGATTCGGAACTGGGGTGCTCATCCCGATATCCGTCCGACATCCGTCCGAAACAATTACTGTCAAATAAGTAATATTCAACAAAATTAAAAGACAAGTATCCAGTATGAAGCTTCATTCGCATCACGCGTCTTTTCATTTGGTCAAGTATTGCTTATTTGGCAGTAATTGTTTCGGACGGATGTCAGACGGAGATCGTAAGTAGACCCCCTGATGCGGGTCGGCACTGAGTGAATAAAGTTCTAAAACTCACAAAGTGATCTAATTTGGGATGTCATTCATCAAGGAACTATCGCGGGATGTACGCGATAATGTATGCAGACTCTAAACTCTCTTTACTGGAAAAATCTGCTCATTTTCTTCACAGTGCTTCCTTCCGC
This sequence comes from Hyposmocoma kahamanoa, assembly GCF_003589595.1. Taxonomy (NCBI): domain Eukaryota; kingdom Metazoa; phylum Arthropoda; class Insecta; order Lepidoptera; family Cosmopterigidae; genus Hyposmocoma; species Hyposmocoma kahamanoa. The sequence continues at coordinate 9,998 of NW_020655110.1, forward strand.
GAGGTCATGCACTTCAATGCTTTCCTTTAGATGTGAATCCTACTCACAGACATATACCTATAGGTCTGTGATCGCACCTTATGTACCGTGTGTGTTATTCCCCAAACAGAAATTTCGATTATTACACAGGTTAAAGCTGTGCCGTGTCTCAGGAGACACATATCACCAGCAGTGCACTGCAGTGGGCTAATCATTTAAACGTTTGTGCTGGTGGGAATTTGCCAAACCCTTTTTAAAATATATCCACCAAGCACTAGTCAGTTTCAAAGATAGAAGAGAAGCATTTCAAAAATTCATTTAACAATCTTTTCATTTGCTTTTTTAAGTAAACAAAAGAATCTATAAAGAGTAATAGAACAAAAGTGTTGTCGAACCGAATAAGGCAGTTGCTTTTTTAATGGTTTAACTTTAATGAACTGCTTTTGTTCGTTTAAACAATAGGGAAGATCTAAAAGATGAGATCTAAGAAATTCTGTCAGGTACTACGCGTACTCGATTCAAAATATAGGGGACATTGTTCCGATAGTATTTTACCGTAACATCGAAGTTTTGTAAAGATTATTTGAGACGTCGATGCTAATAATGCTATTGCAGAGGTCCCGGGTTCGATTCCCGGACCGGGTGAAATATTTGTATGGCCTACATTTATTTGTCTCGTGAGTTTGGGTGCAATTTGTGGTTGTCTATGAGTATGTCCATGGCACCCGCGATATAGGGTTTTCCTAGGGCGAGGCTATGAATGTCTGCGTTATTATTATTATTAATAATTAAACTGTGAAGTTAGAAGAGAAGAAGAAGAAAAGCTTTACGACTTTTGAAAATACGTGAATTACAATGTTTTTCTCCATCAACAAGTTGAGTTCTCTAGGGTTTTGTGTGGAATTTATCAATTTGAAAATGTTTTTTTTTATGATACCAACTGATGGGACAAACAAGTCGTGCATCCTGGTGGTAAGTGACACTGATCGACACGACGACAAAGATCTGAGGGGTACTGTCACTGCGCCCGTCATTCAGCCCTTACTTATTTCACTAGCATACTATTAAAATCGCGTAAAATCTGCTTCGTAATTCAAAAAGCGGACACATACATGTGAATCCAAAGAAACTATGCCGTTCTAAGCTCAATGTTGGATGTGTAAGACGCCTGACCTGTTCGTCGCTGTCCATGAGAGTCGAGATATAGTAAATGTATTAATTAACAGTAAATATGGAATGGATTTATGTTTTTAATCGACTACAAAAAAGAATGAGGAGGTTCTCGAGTTGCCTGTTTTTTATGATCATTTTTATTTGTTGGAAAGGGAGTGCCTCAGCAGTGGTTTCATTCAAATTCGAAGAAAATATTCCAACTCTAATAGCTCATTAAGAGTGAAGGCGCAGGCGCGGCGGCGAGTGCGGGCGGGCGGGTCTTGGCGTCTTCCCTTTCACAGTGCCGAAGCGGCTACGAGCGGGTAGATCCACACGTCGAAATTGCAAACAGATGCTAGACCAAGCACTGTGAAAGGTACGGGTGGACCGAGCCAATAGACCTATCCGCGTCGCCGCGAGGTAGGCGCTGGCGTTCGCCCACTGTGAACGCAAGTAGCGTCTTAGTACATGTGATTTACTTGCACCCGCGCCCGCCGCCACTCTGAATAAGGCCTAAGGGTGGCAAGTTAAGGGATGATTCTGATTTATTGGATTTCACCCACTTTCCGTTAACCGATTTCAATAAACTTGGCAAATAGGAGTAATTCCATAAACTTTTGTAGTGAGTTTTTTTTGCAAAACATTTATTTAATTGGAAATGAAACTATTTTTC
>NW_020655111.1:0-13487 GCF_003589595.1 Hyposmocoma kahamanoa
ATTTGTAAAACTACGATAATATAATTACAAATATAATTATATCCCCATTCACGAAGTTCACGAGGCCATTTTATTGTTCGATAGGGGAACGATAAATTCCCCAAAAAAGTAGGCATCTTATTGCGGACCATTCCAAATGCTATAGATGTAGTCGTGAGAAACCAAAAAGACCCGATTCTGTGCCAGATGATAGAGCTGTCGCCAATGTCAACACATACAGATTGGAACTTGCCAAATTTGTTAATGCTCTCTACTCCTTCTCACCACAATCATGAGTGAAGACACATTACGGAAAGTGATGAAATATACGTCTGCCCGTGAAGTATGGTTAGAATTCCACCGGATTTTTGATGGTAATTGTGATGACAGATCATACAACTTGTGCATGACCTTTTTCGGATTTAAATGAGATCCAGCAGACGACATTGCAACCCATTTATCTAAATTAAAAATATATGGACCGAGCAGAATCAAGAGCTTCAAGACTAAAAAGAGTTACCCGAACTACTATTGGTCTATAAGATTCTTGACACCCTTGGTGAAGATTATTTTCCATTTAGAAGTAGTTGGCTATTAACTCAAAAAGCAGACAGAACCGTGGAAAATCTAACCAGCCACTTATGTGCATACGAAAGAGCTCTGTTGAGTAAGAACATTCTTGATCAGGAAGCACTGACTGCTAATACTAGCTCACAGAAGCACAACAAGAGCAGGGATCAGGACAAAAAGATTAAATGCAACTGTTGCTCTGAAAAAGGACATAGAGTGCGAAACTGTCAAAAGTGAATCAAGATGGAAGGCCACTGAAACCGAAGAGTTTACCAGCAAGTTCTTTATCCAACCAAGTTCAGAACATTACACAAATGGCTGTTAATGTTATGAAAGACTGCAAACCATACAGCTAAAGCCTAGATTGGCACGTCGACAATGGAGCTACGATTCCCATTACTGTTAGAAGGGGATTTCCTCCAAGACTTTGAAGAATTTGACAGCAGTCGTACAGTCTCGACTGCAGATGGAACATCCATTCCTGCAAAAGGGAAAGGTCCTATCGTGGTAGAATCAAATGTCAATGGAAACAAAGAGAAAATAACACTAAGTGATGTTTGTACCCTTGCTCACAAAGAGTTTGTTCTTTGTATTAGCTGCACAAGATAAGATGCAAAGTAGCATGTTTACATCAACAACTCGAGATTGCAAATTGGATATAGGAGGCATCACGAAGATTGTTGATAAAAGAGTTCCATATGGTGGACTATACAAATTGGATATGAAGACAGTCATTCGAATAAAAAAGATTATTGAAGTTAGCTACAAGTTCGAATATGTTACAGTTGTACCATGAACATTTTGGATATCAACACAAAATATATGTCCGAGAGTTAGTCAAGCGTGAGTTGGGAATACAGTTATATAACGATAGTATAAAATGCTATGCCTGCATTTACAGAAAAGTCATAGAGATAACTTTGGAAAAAGGGAAAGAGCAACTCAACCAGGAGAATTAATACATACAGATTTATGCATACCCTTTGTGCATAGCTTTTCAAAATTAAGATATTGTGTACTGTTTAAAGAATCTACTACTCAAGCCATCACAAGGTATACTTTATTCAAAACAAGCATGAGGTAAAAGATAAGTTAATACAAATGCTGCATGAGACAAAGACTGCTGGACACACAGCCCAAACAATATTAACATTAAGCGACAACTGAGGGGAATTTGACAACAGAGCCGTCAGAGAAATTTTGAAAAAGCACGGTACAAATTCAGTAACACCTTACGATGCCATACACACAAGAACAAAATGGGTGCAGTGAGCAAGGAAATCGTACATTAGTAGAAGCCGTTAGATCCATGATGCACGCTTGAGGTGAGTTACCGCAAGCACTCTGGGTACAACTCATCAACACGGCCACTTATGTACTCAATGGCACAGGTCCAACTAGAGTTGACAACAAAGTCCAGTTCCAGTATGAAGCTTCATTCGCATCACACGTCGTTTCATTTGGTCAAGTATTGCTTATTTGGCAGTAATTGTTCCGGACGGATGTCGGACGGAGATCGTGAGTAGACCCCCTGGAACGGTTTGGTATGTTGAACTGCAATCCTATTTCAACACCGATACAAAAAGAATCGTCTGCTGAAACAACAGGGGTAGAAGAATGGAAGAAACAAATATTTCCTTACAGAGAAGCTGTAGGTGCTCTTGCATACCTAATGGTAGCAACATGTCCTGACTTAGCATATACAGAGGGTATAGTATCAAGGAAGTTGGAAAACCCCACAAAAGTTGATTAGCAAACTGTGAAGAGGATATTTACATATCTGAAAGGAACAATGACCATTGGCATAAAATATTGCTCAAACTTTGAAAAAGAAGTTGTAGAAGGCTACAGCGATGCTGACCATGCTGGTGACATGTTGATAGGATGTTCAGCCATTGGAGTGGCGTGTCTCTGTGCATGCAGGAGGTGCAGTATCATGGCTTCAAAGACAACCATCAGTTGCAATCTCTACAACTGAAGCAGAAATTGTAGCGGCTAGTGAAGCAACCAGAGAACTTGTATGGCTTCAGAGAATATTCTGTAATCTGACAGATATTAAGAAAGTGTCAACTTTAAAAGTTGAAAAGTTGACTATGAAGCTGCTATTCACCTTGCTCATAATCCTGAGTTTCATCAAGAAGACTAAACACATTCGTGTAAGACACTTCTTCGTTTATGAAGCTGATCAAGATGGTCTTGTAGTTATGGAAAAAATAAGCTCTGCCAGTCAACTAGTAGACCTAATGACTAAGGTGGCACCCAGACCAAGACTCATAGAAGTACGAGCTAAGCTGGGAGTACATGAGAACATTTAGAGAATCATGAGAAACTTTCTTCTTATCAGTGAGGGAAAGTGTCAAGGATAGGTCCTAGCTACTGAAAAGAAGTAGTTTTTTGGAAATATTTAACATTGAAATCTGTCAACCAATGTAGCTTTGTAGTATTATACTGTGCCACTCATACATCTTAGTTTTTTCTTGTAACTTTAAATTCACTATTTATTTGGTATTTTTTGTCTCAGATTTCTCTTTTCTGGATTCAAGAAATCACTTTAATATTTGATGTTATTTGGGATAGACAGGTACATTTAACTGCCTCCATAGCTGAATGGTTGCCATGCTGGTCTGCCACACAGAGGTCCCGGATTTGAGTCTCGGGCCGGGAGAAGTATTTGTATCGCCTATATTTATTTCTCTTGACAGTTTGGGTGTAATTTGTGGTTGTTTATGTGTCCATCACAGCTGCGACACAGGGTATCCCTAGTGCGGGGCAATGAGTGTGTGCATTATCATTATTTATTTAAATTTTGTTTTTTTCCATCTCTGTTCCTCAAAATTTAGGTACATATAATCTACCTATTTCGATGCTTATAACTTATATTTTTATTTTGCTCAAGATAAGTTTCTCTAATTTTAGCAAGGATTTTACAAACACTTATTCTTTATAAAGTTAGATGTCAAATTATACTTACTACTGCCCAAATCAACCAAGAAAGCTCTGTTCAGATGTTTATGGTACACAAACGCAGAGTGGACCCTAGAACAACTAGCATGGTCAATGCAAAAATCATTCATTTGCGGGTTCCGGCCAAATAAATAGCATTTCTTCTCATCTAGCATTAATTTTTGTATCAATTTGTCCCCTTTCATAACATCTAAATGTAGCCCTGTAGGCGGTTTGCCAGCCCTGAAATGACCAACATGATTAAATAATATGAATTAATTGGGTGTCAGGTTGGGACTTTTAGTCACAATTCGAAGTTATTATCAACTCTTTTTATACTGGTCAGTAAAAGTACTTAGAGAAATATCTCCAAAATATTAATAAGACTAGAAATAAAAGCGAATAGACAAAAAAATGTGTTCAAAAACCGGTGGAACGGCTGACCAATATATCATAAAATGAATGAAAAATAAAAAGAAATACTCACCAATTGGGCACTTCGTAATGATTTGCCATTACTACTATTGAAGTTGAGTGCTACAATTAACAACTAAATGTTATAAGAACTCATATTACTGTGAAAAACGCAACATAAAAATCATAGTCAACAACAGTGTCGATTAACATGTTTGACGTTCTTTTTTTTTAATTAACCAGAAACAATAACAGAAAGTCTATTCTTTAAATGCATTTTATCTAGTATGGGAAGTCAGTGGTCAATTAGATTTGGAATTAATGTACTATTATCTCCTTGCACCGTGTTTAGCTTTAGCTATTTGTTATTTATTAGGCTTTGCTCAATCAATTATTTTTATTATGTTTAGTCGAAAATCTAGCGAAATTGTGGTGCATTTACATCAAGTGGTCAGGCGACTGTCACTAGCCCGCCGAAGGCGGCAAGCAAGTTGTCTGAGGACGGTAATTTGCGGCCCTTAGCGATCGAAGTGACTGGGTGTGTCGCCTTCGGCAAGGCGAAGTAGGTAGTCAGCCTGCCGAATGTCGACAGACGACCAAGTAGTCTGTGACCCGGTGTAAATGCGCCATTAAACGACCTACTAAAAATACCTACGAAAACTCGTTAACTTCCGTTTCCCTACAATAATCTATGATATTGGGTTGGGTCTTTCGATATAAAATGGCAACAAAAATAACAGCTGTCGAAAAGTGTTTTGATGGTGGTTGTTTATCTATTTTCTTGTGTATGAACTTTTGTCAAGAAATCAATTAATAGTGCCTATTAAAATGGTATCGAGCGAAGAAGAGATCGAGGCCAAGACAGGCGACACCATAGAATGGGATGTGGACATGGAAGTTCAACTGTTTTACGCTATGGCGAACCACAAACCGGTCGGAATAAATAAACACTTTCACATGGCTTGTATTTGGGAAAAACTATCAAATTCCATTACTAAAGAAATTTCTACACATGGTGATTAAATTTTTTATATTATTTTGCTAGTAAAAAATATTTTTCGAGGTTAGATTATAGATACAGATCTTTACAATCGACCCAAGAAAGGGGATGTGAGCAGTGTAAAGGGCCCTTCATACGGCGGCAGTCTGTTCTTTGCAGGCGCAATTTTTTTTTAGTAGACTTTTTGTAGGCGAACATGTTTCAATACTAGAATTCACTGAAGCACCACATTTGCAGGATCTTGAAAGCAACCAATTTGGGTCAATTGTTGCAGTTCAGTTTTGTTTGAACCTGCCGTTCAAAAGCAAAATCAATATAGTTTTCAACCTTCACTTCCATGACATGCAGTTTTTGCTGGATGAGGTACACATTGCTGAGCAAGCATATTGAGTTCGCTTTGGCAGTGGCTACAGTACCTGAACTGAGTTTAAACCATTATGGACATGTTTTAGGGTATAAACAAAACATTTCTAAAACTCGGTTGAAGCTACTTTCTTGATAACTATCAGCTAGAAAAGAAAATGTTTTTATTTAGCATTAATATAACCAAAGAAGCATTAAACACAAATTGATGGCCAAAGTTCTATTCACATAGTAGGCCCTTTGGTACCAACTGACAGTCTTTGAGGTGTGGATTAAATATGGATTCTTTATTTATTATAGTTAATATATAAAAACAATAAAATAGTAGTAATATTAGTAAAAGCATCACAATATTCAATAAAACTACATTTGCAATTAATGTAGCAAATCTCTATCAGTTTTCTGGTAGCTGTAAAGGTAATTTAGTAGCAATAGAGCGCCTTGTGAAAGAGTTGGTCCAGAGAAGTACTGCCACCGTACCTATTTCTACCACCCAGCAGTAATATCAGCATTACTGTGTACCGGTTTTGAAGGTTAACAGTGTTGGTGAAATTACAGGCTTGGACTTGTCAACTTATGTCTCAGTGTGACGGGCGCAGTGGCAGTGCACCTCAGATCTTTGCGATTTAAAGCTCTGAGTGGCACTGCAACTGTTATGGACAGACGTGTAGCTTACCATCAGGCATTAGACTTGTTCATCCGGTCACTAGCTATGGCTGAGTGAAGAAACTTTCATAATTTCTGACATTTCATTATTTTATTAATTTTTTTTTTGGAATTTAAATTCCTGAAAAACTGTATACACAGTTTGACTGTAGGCATTGTACTCTAATTCTCTGTCCGAAATCCATCCAAAACAATTACTGTGAAATGAGTAATATTCAATCAAATTAAAAGATGCATGATATGAATGAAGCTTCATATTTGCGTTGCCTTTTAATTTAGTTGAGTATTACTTATTTGGCAGTAATTGTTTCGGACGGAGGACAAAAGTAGACGCCCAGGATCCAAATGTGTCTCAACTGGACAATTAAACAGGTGACGCTACAGCAAAAACTTGCATTTAAACCCAATACAAAAACCTACAAGAACATACATAAATTTGTAGATCTGCTAGCTCTATCTATAGCTCAGTTAGCAGAGCGGTAACCACGTAGAGGCGACAGTCGCTGGTTCGAGTTTAGTAAGGTCAAAGGAATTTTTCTTTGTCTTAAATTACATATAATATCATAGCAATAAAAACATGTTGATAAACAATTAAAATAAAATATATACATATGAATGTGGAAATAATTTGTGTTTCAGACATATGGCGGCATCTAGAAACTCTATATGACATAGCTATGTTAGATGACACAGAGCCCTTGCCATTTCCAAATCATGAAGTCACATTTAGCTTACCAGAAAATGAGTTTGGAGCTTTGATAAAACAAAAATGCAAAGATGCCATTCTGGGAGAAGATACCGAAGGTAATATTCTAATTGTGCCTTTATGCAGGCTATTTGCGAAATCATAATTAAATTAAATTGATAACTAATAGTTTATGTGACTTACATAATGAAAGGCATCAAAATACAAGTGAGGGTTAAGAAACGAGCCGACAGGCGAGTTTCATAAAACATCTCACAAGTGTTTTAATGCCTAATTATGTACAGTTACATACACTGCTTTATCTACACACATATTATAAGTTCTCTGTGATGTGTTCATGAACCGCATGAGACGACTGGCAAAATGGCGGCAAAACCTCAAACTTCTCACGCATATCACACAATCGTAGTTTTTATTTTTAATTCATAGACAAACTAAAATCGGCCCCAACTATCATATCGTTCAACAATGATATTACACTCGACAAGTAACGAGTGAAATTGTCAAAATAAATTATTTTCTATTGACATTTCATTTCGAATAAAACTTCATCTCGACTGATATTAGAATTGAGGTCCAATCAAATTGTTTTGTTTATGAGAGATGTTCGAAATTTAAATATAATAATAACATCGAAATCGATATTATTATGAAGCATTTTCACAGATAGGAAATTTGTTCTAACAAAACAGTTTACCTTTATGCTGGTCATAATTTGCTGTTTTTGTACACATTATAGAGAGTTTATGATATGTGTGTAGGATAAAGTAAATTACGCAACACTACACGTGTGCAACATGTGTTGTTAAAACCGCGTGTCATTTACAAATCTATCAATAAGAGTGGTTACACACGCGATGCAGTAGCTAATCGTCTATCTTTACACACACGCGCGACTTTAAGCAGCGATGCAAACGTGCAACTGCATCAATACAAACTATACTTGTGATTTATAAGCGATGGCATCGATGCAATGGCGCGTTTGTATCGATGCAACCGCGCGTTTGCATCTTTGCAATCGCTTATAAATCGCAAGTGTAGCAATGCAAACGCGCGTCTAAAAGTCGCCGTGAATAATCACTCTAAAAGGTACTATTACTTCAAATAATGCCTAATGAACAGCTAGTTAATATTGTCGCGGGTGCAAAACAGATGCTTAAAAATGTCTTAATACATATTAATAAAATTGACGACGTATTGTACCCCCGGCATTTATTACCCAGTTTATTTTATACGGCACATAAAAAGGTCGCCCTGGTATATTTAGAACAACCCTATATCTGTTTCTGCCGCAAAAATAATTCTCAAAGCTTAACCCTTAACCCTAATCTTAGGTCTAGACACTCGGAGTCTTTCGCCTAAGGTCTCCACTCCTAGAAGCAGCTCTAGGGGCGCCGCATCTAAAGAAAATACGCCGAAAGGTAGATTCATCTTGCAAATTTTCATATCGTATTGGTTGTATGTATTGCTGTGAACAACATGGAGGTATAAGTTAACTTGGCGCATATAGGACAGTGTATAAGGGAGAATGTATATTCAAAATTTTAATATTGTCGATCTTTGTATGAGAATACATAATATAGATATAATACATATAGGTATACACTTTATAAATTATTCGAATAAGAAAGGTGGATGAATTATAAATTAAAAACCTGGTTTTGGTACATCATGCATTTATTTTTAAGACTTTTTTTGTGATAATATCATTGGTTGAATGTATTTTGAAACATTTTATTTTTAGGTGATGGGAAAGCATGCGAAAATAATAATAATTTCAACTTAATTACTTTATTTATACTGTTTTCTGTTCGATAGTCGACTTCATAAACAAATAGAACGACAATACGATGCAAAAGATCTCGGTAAAACATATTTTTTATGTTACAAGACGAACTATTTTTAACCGACTTCAAAAAAAGGAGAGGTTCTCAATTCCACTGTATGTTTTCTTGTATGTAAGTTACGCGATAACTCCGATAATTTGCGAACCGATTTTGAAGATTCTTTTTATTGGCAAGAGTACCTGAGTAGTGGTCCCATTTAAATTTGCAGAATGTATTCCACCTCTAAGGGTAGCAAACTAGGGGATGAATGATTTTTGAGGTCGGTTTTTTTAGTACTCTGAGGTAATCTTAATGTGTAATAATTTTAATGGGCAATCTTCCAAATATACCCGAATTCAAATTTCAATGTCTAGTAATTATTATTTGTTTGTCTCGGTGTTAGAATATCAATAAGTGCAAACGTTTCAATAGAACAATGCATATAGTACGTGGGGCGCACTATAACTTTCCGGAATGAATTCTACTATTCACGGTACAACGATTCTCCAAAGCAACAGTAGTCACGTGTCCAGTTTTATTAAAAAAGAAGCAATCATCCGCTTAGAGGTACTTTGCACGCGCGCCACTTTTGTTGGTTTCGGCTCATCTTGAAAGACCCATACGCTCGATTGCTGCTTTGTTTTGGGATCGTAACTATAAATTCATGTTTCGTCACCTATTACTATGTCCCATACCATATTTGATGCCCCTTCGTTGAATCTGGTAACCATGGCATTGCACCAAGAGACACGATCCGTTTTTATACCTCAGTCATATTGTGTGGGATCCACTGAGAGCACAGCTTTTCCACACCCAAATGTTTGTGTAGTATTGATGTATTTGACTCATGCCTATGCCTAAAGATGCCCGAATCTCAAGGTATAACACATGCCAGTCTGTTTTGATGATACGGCGCACAGCATCGATGTTTTTGTTGTTCACAGCATTGGACGGGCGACCATCACGAAATTCGTCACTGAGATTCACACGACCGCGTTTGAATTCTGCAAACCAGCTATAAATAGTCGTCTTGCATGGTACTTCATCGCCAAAAGCTGTTTCAAGCCGAGCGAAGCTCCGCTGAGTTGTTAAATTACACTCAAGTCGTAGAAATTCATACTGCGAAAATTTTCACGAGTTAAATCCATGGTGATGTAGACAACTAATTTCTAAAATGACGCCACAATGCAAAAACAAGTGACAGTCAGATGAAACAAACTGTATTATACAGCCAAAGAGTTCCATTTTCAAATGTTGTAATTACTTTTTAAATATTGTTTATGTAGGTGGCCAGTTCCGGAAACTTATAGTGCGCCCTATGTATGACACCTTTTGTGTTATTCACCTTGAGTGAGACATAGAACTTTGTGAATTTCATAAAAAGTATTACCCTTGTACTGTTTGTAGTGGCATTAGCAAAGATCGAGAAAGGCAGAATACATTTACCTGAACTTCAAGAAAGTAATACACATAGCATGCACGATACATCCCTCTGAAATTATTATGTTGTATTTCGTTCTATGAAAAATATTTCATAATTATGTCAAAAAAATATGACTATTTTGCTTTTTATTTTTAATCAATTCTGAGATACGTATATCTATCTACTCGTATGTATATAATTTTATGTTATGGTAAATATACTCTGTTTATTCGAGGGCCAGGTCATTAACCTTTATAAAATTATTTCATTAAATTATTAAATATTTTATTCAGCTAGCACTGCAACTACAACTGCCAGTCGTAAAGACAGCGTGACAGCATTATCAACAAAGTCTCGCAAAGAAAGCGGCAGCTCACACGCTTCTACAGATACACCTAGCACCAAATCTGAGAAGGATTATGGTAAGATCACCAGGACATAAGTTCAGATTAATCACCATCATTTGTACTCGGACGTATTCCTTTACCTTTGAAAACGGCTATCTAAAAAACCTGCAATTTTGAGATGTTTTACTTATTTTTATTTGTACCTCAGTTCATGAAATGTGTAAGCACATGACAATAAATACAGTAGAAGTGTTTAGTTAGTGTCTAACGCATGCCAATATTAGGTCACGAAAGACCTACTTGAGCTAAGTCCGCCATTTTTGCTTTGTATGTTTTGTTGTGTCATTCTTTGTTATTCGTTCGTCGTAGTCCAGCTACTGACCGCAAGATGGCAGCACGTTGACTAAAATTTCAATATGAAATCAAAACATCGTAACTTGGAATAAAAGTATTGAACTTTCTACGATATAGCGACTGGGTAAAATTTAATTTACATTAACAATCCAGAATTTACATCTTTTTAAATTAGAAACTATGACCAATCATTATTAAGATTTCGTAGTGTTTATCATTTCTTTGCATGCGTATTGGCGACAGCGGTTCCGATAGTAATCGAGGTTTAAAGCACTCCATTGTTTCTTACTTCCGTGTATGTAAGGATTGGATCCTACTTGTCAGCATGCGCCATGTATTACTACGCCATACTGTGGTTATATTATTTACCAGCTTACTTTAAGTATAACGGAGGAACTGGTTCGATGCAGTGCGAGTGATATCAACAAAACGAATTCTAAAGTGAGGTAGGCGACATTAAAAATACTTCTATTGAGTTTTTTGCGTCATTTAATTTACTTAACAGATCGACGAAGGGATTCGCGAGACTCAAACGCATCTGGTCCTAGAGATGGCTCGAACAGCAGGAAATCAACTTCGCAAAAAGATAAAACGAAACCGAATCGAAGTTCCGCTGCAGGTAAGGGTTCATACAAACTTCTTCATGGGTATCGACCTTTATATTATCATAATGACATAGGATATTAGTTAATGTGCTTGCTTCTAGCAATAATGAATTGTTATTGAAAATAAATATTTGGATAAATTTGTTGTGTAAAGGGTTACGATACATGCCCCCGTAGCATGGCTACGCATGATAGTCGCGACTCGCGCAATAAAATTGTAAAAAGCGCGCGCTATTGGCTGTCACAATCAGATCTAATTTAGATAGCCAATAGCGCGCGCTTATTTCAATTTTATCGCGCGCATCGCAACTATCATACGTAGCCATGCTACAGGGGCAGATATCTAATTGGGATGTCGTGGATGAATATTTCGTATTAAATTCGTTACAGTTATCGCTTTAGTATAACTTTTTTCTGCAGCGTGGGAGTCTCCACTATTAGATGAAGACAGCGGCCGTCGCGGGCGTAGACGAGCGAATACCTCCACCCCGCCTGCCACAACACCCGCAAAGCGCAGACGCACATGACACTCTCACGCGCACTCATATCAACGCTTCTATTGACCTATCCCCCTACCCGTTGGTGGGTCGATGAAACTTACTATGATTACTTTTTGTTTCATCTCTGTCTTTAAAAGTTAAGTTGGATTTCAACGCCATGTTGTGGAATTTTAAAGAACTATTCTACAAACTACATGATAGAAGCCGATACTAGCGCCATCATATCCGGTTTCAAATTATTGTCAACTAAATATTGGTTGAGCAGGTTAGTTTCCACAAGTTATGGTATTTCCAACGACTACAATGTCTGGCGTTTCTTTAGTTTACCATAGTTATGTAGTTTGTTAATTAACATAATTAATAACAGGAATTCAAAGCATGGAATAAACGAACTGGATTCAAAGGATACACGTACATAATTATACAACCTACTTTATCATTAATACATATTTTCCCATCGTCCATATTCTGAACAGGTGATTGTTTGCAACATTTGATCTTTGCGATGTTTGGACATGAGTTTTTAAAATAATTTGATTAAAAATGTACGACTTTTAACAGTTGAATTAATACAAACTTGTAAATATAATACATCCCTAAAGTAACCGACATTCAACTGTCAAACATACTCAACGATGTGGTTCGCTGCTATAGGGAATCCTATGACCAAATGAAATTATGACTAAATAACCAAATGGTAGTATGACGTGCAGCAACACTAGGTGGTATTGCGGTAACGTTTTTTTTTTTTTATTTCTACTCTAACGCCGCCGGCCTCTATAAGCTTCAAGCAAGACTTGTTGCTAATTAGCCGTAGTTGTGTTCATTCTTTGCAGGCATTCATTATTACACTATACTGTACTAATTAATGCATGTAGCACCCACGTCTTAGGCACATAATTGGACATAGTTATGCAAACTAGAACCAACCCACAAAATGTCACTTTCGAGATAATTAGTCTTTTGTAAAAACAGTCTGAAGAAATAAATAGGTAAGTTATTTGAGACAAACAACGTTAGTTATGTGTAGCATTAAGAATGATATAGGGAAACTATTATATTATATAGCAATAAATAGAAAACATTATGTATCTTTTTATTTAGTTAACGAGTACCATGTTCTAGTTTTCGTAATGAAAACGCTAAAGATCTACAGTACTTCAGTACATGTGTCATGGATCCATTTAGCATTTAAAAAAAATACATTATATGAAGTTAAACAGCATGGTTCTTTTTAGCTATTAAAAAGTTACTTATTTAGGGTTGGCACCTTGAAAGACTTTTATTTTTTCCGTTTTGGCTTGGTATACAGCCAGGATTTTTTGTGAGCGGGTAAAGGACACGTCTGGTGTTCTACCTAAATACATACCTAACTCAATTTCACTCGAGGTGTGGGTTGGTTCTTGTTTGCATAATTATGTCCAATTATGGAAATAACATAAGATTTCACGTTACTCTGTATGTATGTACATTATGTTATTATTCGTGACTGGAACTTAAA
The DNA here is from genome assembly GCF_003589595.1 of Hyposmocoma kahamanoa. Lineage (NCBI taxonomy): Eukaryota > Metazoa > Arthropoda > Insecta > Lepidoptera > Cosmopterigidae > Hyposmocoma > Hyposmocoma kahamanoa. The sequence continues at coordinate 13,198 of NW_020655111.1, forward strand.
GTGATTCAATCCATAATGATACACAATGTAAAAGCTATTTTAAAGTGTAATAAACTTATGAATCCATTTAAATGTTGAATTTTATTTAGACACTTGATGATTAATAAATGATGAGTTACTGCTGGACATGAACTTCAGCATTCGAGGAACAAAAAGTAATAACTCTCTGTCTCTACATGGCCAGTGTTTGCGTGTTTGTTGCCATTTATGACCGGCGGCTTACTACGTAGTAGTAGTATATTATTAGGGCATCTGGATACAAGGAGTTATCCAGACGCCCTAATAATATC
>NW_020655112.1:0-21383 GCF_003589595.1 Hyposmocoma kahamanoa
AGTCGCGCCCTTTTTTTGTAAAAAAAATAAAAAAAATAGGGCGCGACTTGCGCAAGAGCTACATAGAAGGGTGAAATATTTCTATTATCTTTTCGAGTTTAGCAGTATTTTATTTTGTTTTTTTGTTTATCGTGCTAACCCTACAGTGTTATGCAACGCAAGTGCATCGCGAGATTACGCAAGTTACTATACTTGTTAGACTATGGTAGAACAGGAATTATTGGTTAGAACATGGTAGGACGGTGGTGTCTTATCGTATTGTAAAATTTCTCTAGCATGATTAAATATACTTATAATTTTGATGGAAAAAGTTATTTGCGTTATTTTATGTTGTAGGGAGACTCGTTTTAAACGACGATGTTACCTCTAGGCTACGGCGTTAGTCTCAATTATTTAATCTGTTTCTCAATTATTAAAGCTTTATCATTATGTTTGTTTTGCAGAGAAGTAGCTGATTGGTCATTAGCACTAACAAATTTTGGTGTATGCTGCGTCTACGTGGTTATAATCGCGGAGTGTTTTAAACAGGTATACTCGAGTCTTAACCTTGTTGATAGGTACTTGGAAGGAATTGCTTTTACTTTTTTCAAAGCGTAAAACGTGCTCTTTTTAAAGCGTAAAGACATAAAAAATCATCGTTAAAATCTATAATCAAAATCAAAGTTACTGCAGGTATTTGACATGCAATTAGGGCTACCATGCGTCCATATTTGTCCGGACATGTCCGGCTTTTTGACCTTCTGTTCGGATTTGTCATTTGTCTGGATTTTTCAGTTTACGGTAAAAAAATCCGAATAAAAACTAAAATATCCGAGTCGCAATTGTGTTGTACATTGTGTTTATTTACGGCAAAAAAATTGCTGTCTTGGCGCTTGGCCATCTCTGAAAGAAATTTTCATTTTTTTTTGTTACTAAAAAAGTCTGAACTTTCTTGTCTGGATTATTCAAATTTCAAAATGGTAACCCTATAAGCAATGCAACAAAAAAAGAAAATTATATTATAATAAAACAAACGTATCAAGTTCTTAGATTTTGCGATAACTAATTGTTATTAATAAAAAGGTATTTAGATCATTATAGCGCTAAATAGGGTTGTTTGCATTAATATTTGACATAAGTAGCAGTAGAGCTCCCTGTGAAAGATTTCGTCCAGGGAAGTGTAGTACTTATCTATTTCTGCCACCAAGCAGTAATGTGAGCATTAATGCGTTCCTATTTTGAAGAGTAAAGGTACTGGTGAAATTACCGGCATTTCGGATTTGTCAATTTGTGTCTCAGGGTGATGGGCGCCATGGCAGTGCCCCTTAGATCTTTGTGATTTAAAGCTCTGAGTGGCACTGCAACCACCGGGCGCACGACTTGATCGTCACGTCACTTGGTCTCATAAAAAAAAATCATAACTGCTTGGTGATTTCACCGTCTCAGTCAGCCGTGAGTCAATCTGTAAAGGTCTTTAGTTTATTTGAAAAAACAAATGTACGCAATTTTGATCCGAGAGTTTCATTTCATAAACAAATTATCAAATTAGTTTACATCTTAGCTACAGAGGAATATGGCAATGCCTGTGTTGATATTTTGTTAGGACTAGTCTTAAGACAAACACATTATTTAAGTACCTCCATAGATTCTGCTCGTTGGTGTGTTGTCTAACACACGTGTGTTATACTGATTCGAGTGTTTTCACTTATTGCCGGTTAAGATTTAAAATATTGTGCAGTATTTTTGTTTTAGTGAAAGATAACTAACAAAATTTGATCTGGTAAGTGCCTTAATCTCCTTTCTTTCTGATTACATCAAGGAATCTTGATGTAATCAGAATGACAGGGGAGGTAACCTCAATGATATCAATGCAAGTGGTGATTTTGCATTATCACAGGTTCTATTCTCGCAGATTAAAACTTCTGAATCTGCTCAAAAGCGCCTTGCACTTACGGACGTAAATAGCGTCAAAGCAAAAAGAGGATCATCTCCGTCTACCCCCAGCATCCAAACTATTTTTACTGTTCCTGGTTATGAAAAAGACTCTAAAATCAAGTTCTCATCCGTTGACAAAGCGCCATTCTAAATTCAGGTATCAAAAATCGATGATATTCACTCTACACCTGGCAATACAGTTAGTGCCCTTAAAGTAGCTCTATTACTTCATAAAAATCAAGTTTCCGGCATTGTCCGAGATGGGTTTAGAACATTAGGCAGGAACCAAGTATGCGTAGAATTCAATACTGCAGAAGACGCAAACCTGTTTACAGTTAGTGGTTTTCTAAATAAGAATAAACTTACTGATAACATTGCAAGATACCAGGTATCACGTAAAAATATAAAGACTAGGAAATGAAACTATTTTTCCGAATTTAAATCGCGTATATTCGTTTTTTCAAACAAACCGACGTTTCGGGCCCTTTACTGGTCCCATGGTCACGGTTGACTGAGGTGGTACAGTCTTTGACCAGTTATGTCTAACATTAATACAAACCACCCTATTTTTTTACTATAGTTACAATAGTTATTAATTAAATACCTTATTTTTAATTTTGCAAAGAAAACATTCCAATTTACGCTACATTAAGTTTTACAAATTATTTTATTGAATGAATTTTTATTAACTTCAATTTATTATTAATTAATAATAGCAATTAGAATAAACTAAAACATATGAATTAGTACTGCAGTCTTAGGTCTGTTTGGCGTTTTTCATTAGAGGAAATACTGGATCCGAAACTGGAGGTAAGGAGAAACCATCTTCCCTGTTGAAATTAGGATGTTTTTTAATTTCAATGGCCTCTCGCAGCATCGTGGGTAGATAACGAACTTCTATAGCAAGGACCTGGGGTTTGTCAAACTTCATTGAATGTGTAGGTTTATCCATGACATGCTCGCAGACTGCAGACTTGTTTACGCGACGGTGTTTGACATCAGCTATATATATGTATATAAAGACTAGTCAATGGAAGAATGTGTGTCCTCCCTGAAATCTCCTACTACATGCGGTTCAGTCGTCAGACCCAGACTCCTATCAAACAAAGTTATTACTGATGGTGTAAGTAAATCGACCTACACATCAAATGTGGTTTTAATTTTAGTTGGTCAGGGACTTCCTGATAAAGCACTCGTATATTACTTTAATATGTCCCTCCCAGTGGCATTACTTAGCATTCAATGCCGTAATTGCCCCCTTCTCACTTGGAAAGTGCTCCCTAACTCATATGGTAGTAATCACTTCTCAATTGTAACAATTCTCCATCATTCCCCCCTCCCTTCCAGGACATTCCTCCCCTTTTAAAATATCGATTGGAGAAATCTGACCGGGACAAGTTCACCTCTGTTCTCGATAAAGAATTATCAAATTTATTAGATGTTCATTCTGATAACTTCTTGGATCTATGTATATGATAAATTGGTAGTTGCTCTTTCCACAGCAGCAAATGAATCTATCCTTTTTAAAAATTCAGCTAACGGTAAGCTTTCTTCTCCTCCGTGGTGCAATGCGGAATGCATTGCCGGTGTTCGCGAGCGAAGTTTAGTCGAGAATGTCGATGCTGCTGATCTCAATACGGATAACACATCTGGACAGCTGTTAACTTTGTACAAAGCACAATTCCGATCTTGCATGCAATATTGCAGTCACCTGTGGGATGGCACAGCGAAGTATTAACTTGAGGCTCTTGTTTCGATTGAACGCAGAGTCAGGAGACTTATTGGCGACGATAAGCTCAAATCTATACCTCATAATTTAGCCCACCGGCGCAAAGTTTTCTATAGAATGTATTTCGATGAGTGTACCCATGAGCTCGGCTCGACTTGGCTCGGTTTTACCATCGGACGTCCAGACGTATGGCGGAATCCTTACTTGGTCGATATTCCCTTCAGGCGTACTTGTTGGTGTAGCCTCCTCCACCCCTTCGGTTTATAGCCAGCTCTTTGATCTCTTTACAGCTGCTTGCTTTAATTTTCGTCTTTATTTGTATGCTATATGCCATTCTTGGTCTTCTTCTCTTTCTTTTCCCTTCTATCTTCCCCTCAATTATCACTCTCACAAATTCATCGGTAAGTAGCAATACCTACTAAAACACTGTATAAAACTCATTACCGTATAGCAAAAAAATCTACAACTTCCCATACATGTAAGCTTATTAAGATGTTTGTACAGGTTTAATTTTAAAGTACTAACAACCTCATGGGAATATATCTCAAACAACAACCTTTGTTTCATGCCTTTAATAAGTTATCAGATTTTGCTTTCATACAACAATAAGAATATTTAAATAGATCGCTCTAAATGTTAATAATAACACCTCTGTGCGCTACAAAGAGGTGCGTAGGTGTAAGTCATTGAGGAGCACACTTGCACGATCGACACCAACTACAGACCTAAAAAGTGTCACATAGTACAACAAAAACTTAAAAGATTATTTATCGACACACACATATCATAAACTCTCTATAATGCGTTCAAAAACCGCAAATTACGACCCGCATAAAGGTAAACTGTTTCGTTAGAACAAATTTCTTACCTGTGTAAATGTTATTAAACGGCTTCATAATAACATTGAATTCGATGTTATTATTACATTCAAGTTTCTAACATCTCTGAAAAACAAAACAATTTGATTTGACCTCAATTCTAATATCAGTCAAGATTAAGGTTTATTCGAAATGAAATGTCAATGGTCAATAGCAAACAATTTTGACAATTTCACACGTTACTTGATATCGAACGATATGATAGTTGGGGCCGATTCTAGTTTGTGTATGAATTAAAAATAAAAACTACGGTTGTGTGACATACGTGAGAAAATTTTTTATTTGCCGCCATTTCGCCTGTCGTAGCATGCGGTTCCTGAACACATCACAGAGAGCTTATAATATGTGTGTAGATAAAGCAGTGTATGTAACTGTACATAATTAGGCATTAAATTCAAATTCAAATTCAAAATATATATTTCAGATAACAAAGTTCCATTGGTGTTAGAAGTAGTAAAATAAACTTATAAGTTATTGTTAGTAGGAATATTATATAACATATTACTTAAAAAATCAAAATCTAAAATGTCATATACTTACGAGGCATCTCGTGCGGAATCATTGTTCGTACGAGATGCCTCAGTACAGGCGCTCTGTGGTCCTCTGCCACAACCTTCAGGATGCAGTTGTCACTCCCCCGGAGCCTTCTAACCAACGATGCTACTTTTTTCCGCAAGACGGCACGAAAGCAATTCGTATTGGTCAAAGCAAATCGCGGAGGCGCTGCAGTACCGGGGTAGTTCAACATCATCCTGAACACATTGTTATATTGGACACGCAGGGAATTTAGCGTTATTTGGGAACACCTAAACCACAAGCCGCCCGTGTACAGACCCTGACAATACGCTTTAGAGAGCGTAATTTTGACTTGATTCGCACAGCGGGCAAACACTCGTGGGATGTCTTTATCAATAAACCCACACTCGTATTTCAATGCCACTCATTACGTAACAGTCACATAAACTACTATTTTGGTAAATTTATTATGTTTTGTAAAAAGTAATGGCACAAAAGCTGATATATAACCTTGTATATTGATGATTATGATATCAGGTGAGCTCGCGCCACAGGGCCATGCCATACCACTGCCATATGATGTGAGCCCGCGCCGTCACAGGCGGCACTTGTCGCACGGCGCGTTGGCGCGAGCTCGCGTGGAACCACGCGCCATGTTAAGCCAGCATTAGACATAAGTTAACAAGTCCCATTTGTTCTTTTCATTTGTACTTCCGTGGACGAACTCTTTCACAAGAAACTCTACTGCTACTTTAGTATTAATGAAGTATTTTTGGTAAATCATAATATGTCACACAACCTGACATAATATGTCACTGAACCGTTTTCTGGTCTCTGACTAGTAAATACTCTATAATATGAGTACCTATCAGGGCGACGTACTAACATGGAGGGACTTATGACTGTCTGTACCATGAAACTTCGGTACGCAAGCATTACCTACTCATAAAACCAGCGTCATAACCTAGTCTTGGTTGTGACTTTAGCTGAAAGGGATCCTTTTGTACACGCCACAGCCGCACACATGTTAGTATAGTAATATGTAACTTGTTGTTTAAAAGTTTTTACGCTATTTTTTGTGTTATTTCTGTTCTAGTTATATTAGTATTTTTGTATTTGTTTTAAATGTGGCGTTGCAATAAATGGTTTCTATTTCTATTTTTCTTTAGATTTCAGACGACTACGTCGGCCCGAGTTGGTCAGTGAGCTTATTCTGTGCGCTGTGCCTCGTGGTTTTGGTGCCGCTGTCACAAATCACTACGCTGAAATACCTGGTGCCTTTCTCTACGTTTGCCAACTTCATGTGGCTCGGATCGATATGTATATGCCTGTACTACTGCTTGAAAGAACCTCCGGCAATCAAAGACAGGAGCCTCGCTAAGTCTATTACGGGAATACCTAGTTTTATTACGTGAGTATAAAAATGATTACATTCTAACGGCATAGTTAAGTCCACGGAAGAATAAAAGCAATTGCAATGCCTGGATTACTATCAAAACCATTATCACCTAAACGCACACAAACAAATGATAAACACTATGAAGTCTTAAAAATGATTGGTCCTAGTTTTTATTTTAAAATGTCAAGTCAAGTGACGGGACGAGGGAGTAAGCTACACGCCTGTCCATAACAGTTGCAGTGCCACTCAGCTCTTTAAAACGCAAAGATGTAAAGCGCACTGCTACTGCGCAAGGGTGACCCCTGAGACACAAGTTGACAAGTCCCATGTGCCTGTAATTTAAAAAAAAACCAGCACCCTTACAGTTACACCTTTATACATCAGTCACAGTCGATAATGTTAAACTATATTCTGCAGTACGGGATAGTAGTTCTGCCAGTTACTCTAACATCGGGAAAACAATGTGGCTAGGCTGACTTATGTATAAATTTCATTATTTTGTTTATCGTCATATTGCTAAACCTTGTGAATAGTCATTTTGATTAATTGATCATAACAAATGGAGTCGAATACGCCTTGATATTTGTTTTAATTTTTCCTTCTACCATTTTAACAAAATAAATAAAATTAAGCACTTTGTCAGCATCCTTCGCGGAGCAAAATCCTAAGATGAATCATCACAAAAAATTTGGTTGCGCTTCCTCGAGCGTCTAATTTGAAAGCGCTCGAAAACTTTAATAGACTTTAATATAATAGCAGTAAGTAGCCTTATTAGTGAAAATGAACAGGGTTAATTAGCAGGTATCAAGTTGTCCTCGGTTAAGAGACAGCTATGAATTTCTATCATATGAGCGGAAACCGTTATAGCCTAGTGGTGGTAGATCAAACCGCCCAAGAGACTGGCTGTGGTTTCGAATCCGTATTAAGTAATCTGTGTCCAGCCTCTCAACCTCCGAATTTCTCTTGCCACGAGCTTTTCGGTGCAGGAAAACGTCGTTATTCATTTCATTAATTCTCTGACTCGCATTGAGCCAGAGCGGCGGATGGACTAAACCCTCGCCCGAGAGGAGCCTCGTGCCCAGCAGTGGGGCGTATAAATAGATTGATGATGAGGATTATAATACGAGCTATCTACCGGTTTGTATACCATAAAAATATAGTTAGAATATTGGGTACGTTCGAAAAGTATATCCAGGTTTGTTACCATGGTGTGATTTCTTATTTTGCCCGATATTTCATATCAGTTACACGTCTCATGGTCACAGGTTGACTGGTCAGCGGCTGTTGACAGCTTTAAGAATAGGTATCTGTCCACCCTAGCGATGAAAGAGACTCAGTCTTTAAGGCCTTTTAAAAAACCTCGACAAATTTTTAACGCCTCGCGTCTAGGCTAGTCTTTGTACCCTCAAGTCTTGAGTCATAAGACTAAAACTGAAGACTAATTCGAGACGAAGTCTTTTAACCCTAGGAAGCTTAAAAGACTTATATAGGACTAAAACGACTAAAACGACTGGAGCCTTATAACCTCGGGAGTCGCGAGTTCTTGAGCCGTATAGCGAGATTTTATTTCTACCCACAAGATATTTATTTAACGATTGATGGATAACGTTAACGTAGCTTTGTTCACAGGAGTCAGTTAATTATAACCAATTCAAGCATTGGTTTTTTGGGAATTATTTGTTTCTTTAATGTAAAAATTAATAGATACAGAACCCAATAGTCAAAGTATTTTATCAAATTTTAGCGTCTGATACTGTCGTTTTACCATAATGATGAATGAAACATACTATTTATGAACGTATTAAGTGGAGGTCCACAGTCTCTGCCTACCCCATGAATGGGTGACCAGCGGGATTTTTATGTATTATTTGTTCTATGTTTTACAGGAAAATTGTATCTCACTACCGTGCACAGGTTTCTTAAGAAGTTTAAACAAAAGTACCAGGACTTCATAATAAGAAAAGTGGTTACAGACCAATAATACACAAAATAAAAAAAGAGCACGTTAGAACTGGATTTCCATAGACTTAAATATTGGTTGTATTTCATTATTTTGATTTACTCGCCGAAAAAGTTTTGTATGCAAACATTATATAATTAGGTCTTAAAATCTTGTACCTATTGCTTAAATCACTCTTTGAAGCCTAATTTTTATTATATGTAGATAAACGTGATTATTTACTACATACTACGTCATTTTTATTTATAAACTTCGGGTTTAATAAGACATAAAATAGGTATAAGTCCATTACAAACAATTGAAGTCGTTTAAGTCGCGTTTGAGTCGTATAAGTCGTTTAAGTCTTTTAGTATAACGACTGAGTCTTATTAATAAAAACTTGAACCTCCAGTCCTAATTTTAGAGTCGAGTCCTGTAAAATGGAGTCGAGTCGTTATAAAACGCCTTAAAAGACTGAGTCTCTTTCATCGCTAGTCTGCGTCGACAGCAAAAGACGAAAGAGGGTCTTTCGCGGTCGACGACTAACCTAATCTCGATTCCTTGCGGCGTTACCATTGTCACTAATTTTTTTCCGACAAGCCCGAACTGTTTCACACGTGAAACTATTGAGTAACTCTTAAAGAATCTTCTTGTTTAAAACTCGACAATTTGTACGATTATCTGGAACATTCATTAATTTATTATTCCCCGTTTTCAGCACATGCGCGTTCGCAATGGAGGCTATTGCTCTAATATTGCCATTGGAGAACGAGATGACTAAACCGCAGCAGTTCCTGGGCTGCCCGGGGGTACTAAACATCGCTATGACCACAATCGTGATCTTCTACGGCTTCGTTGGCTTCTCAGGGTACTGGCAATTTGGAAACGATGTTTCGGGAAGCCTGATACTTAGTCTACCTCAGGACGAAATGTGAGTCGTTGATGTACCATATGTTTTCACGAAATGCCTTGGTTCCTCCTTCCTAATGCTTATGGCAAAGGAATAGAATACACGAATACAATGACAATTTAGAGCTATTTTTTGGACAAATGCGTACTATGAAGCCGCGGTAGCCTAACGGATCGACCTACTGCCTCTCAAGCAGAGGGTCGTGGGTTCTAATCGGAATTTATGTGCAAAATATAATTTGAAATTTGTCATGAGCCTTTCGGTGAAAGAAAACATCGTGATGAAACCTGCACGTTGAAGAAGGTTCACAACCCTCGGAAAACGTGTGAAGTCCCCAACCCGCATTGGGTCAGCGTGGCGGACTATGGCCTAAACCCTCGTCTTAAAGGAGATCCGTGCCCAGCAGTGGATCATATAAATGAGTTGATGATGCGTACCGTCGTAGGTCTTTCTCTATAATACCAGGTAAGCGCACTCCTGTCTATTCCATAACAATTACAGTGCCACTCAGAGCCGTAAATCACAAAGACCTGAGGGGCACTGCCACTACGCCCGCCACTCTGAGACATAAGTTGACTAGTCTCGTGTGCCTGTAGTTACCCCAGCACCTTACCCTTCAAAAACAGAACGCTGTAATGCTCACATTACTGCTTGGCAGCAGAAATTAATGAAGGGGCAGTACTTCGGTGGATAAACTCTTTCACAAGGTGCTCTACTGCTTCTAAAATCTGATATAAAGTCACATCGTCTGGCCAATAACGAATTAGCATGGTTGATTTTGTCTACAAAATTAAAAGCTTAAAAACTAATTTTCCAAATTTTTTCTCCAATTCAGCCTAGCACAGGCGGCCAAGATCTTGGTGGCGTGCGTGATGATTTTATCGTTCACACTGATATACTACATACCCATAGATTTCGTTTGGAAAAGACTCCAGGACCAGATTCCAGCCAGGAGACAGTCCTGGACCCTCAGCGGTATAAGGCTGCTTGGAACGTTAATTATTGGTGAGAATAATAATAAATATACTATTTTTATAATTTCACAGGTGCCTTGAATGATATGCAGCGTGATATCGGTGGTCTCATGTTTTCTTAGCGAATAAATGATAAAGTTTTATAGACAATGGAATTTTTTTATGTTTATCACGTTATAACATAACGCCACATAATTTGCATAAAATTTTGATCATCATGTAATGTATTTTTTTTAAAAAGTAAATGAAGTCAAAAGGTTATTAAGATCAAGCGATTTGAACTCAAAACTTAATAACAATAATAGTAACGTCTTTTTTTTTTTTTTTTTTTAATATATAATAGACACACGCTTGGCCACAATCTCACCTGATGTTAAGCGACGATGTGACCGACGATGGGACGCGTTTGCCTAAAAAATGCCTATTCACTCTAGCCTTGAATAGCCCCAAATTGTACTTTTCGGGAAATACAGATGCCGGTAGAGCATTCCATTCCTTTGCCGTACGCATCAGAAAGGAGGAGGCAAAGCGCTTAGTGCGAATAGGTGGAATATCAACGACATAAGAATGGAGTGCTCCGGACCTTCTAGTCGACCGAAGGAGGAACGGTGAGGGCGGAACCAAATTGAAAAGTTCCTGCGCACACTCCCCGAAATGTATCCGATAGAAAACCGACAAGCAGGCTACTTTTCTGCGATGATCGAGATTTTGGAGCTTCGACTCCACAAGAGGATTATTGTTAATAAGTCTCTTTGCTTTACGCTCCACCGAGTCCAAGGCAGCTAACTGGTATTGGGCAGAGCCGTCCCAAAGGTGGCAGCAGTACTCCATACAGGATCGAACTTGTGCTTTATACAGATTTAAAAGCTGTTCAGGTGTGAAGTAGCGCCTGACCTTGAAAAGTATGCCTAGTTTTCTGGCAGCAGTTTTTGCCAAGCACTCGATGTATCGCCCAAAGTTGAGGTTGGATGATAAGTCCAGACCAAGTAGCTCAAGGTGGTCCCTTATCGGCACGGATACACCTCGGAAAGTCGGAGTAAGGTGTAGGGGACTCCGTTTTGATGAGAAAAGACACGCCTGTGTTTTAGCCGCATTAAACCTGACCCTGTTAGCATCTCCCCAGTCGGAAGCAGCTTTCAGACTCAGGTTCAACCGGGTGACCATCGCCTCTCGCTTACACCGGATCTCTTCACTGTTGTCTCGGGCGTCTGGCACATAACTCACCGCCACTGTGCTGTCGTCTGCGTACCCAAAGATACCGGGCATCAGCAGCAGGTCGTTGATATGCAGCAAGAATAGAGTGGCGGAGAGGACAGATCCCTGAGGTACACCGGCATTTATACCATGAGGAGCAGACGAGTAACCATCTACAACTACACGGATTGACCTACCCTTCAGAAAATCGCCTATCCATGTGCAAAAGCCTACAGGAATTCCGTAAGCTGGAAGCTTGTTTAACAGGCTATCATGCCAAACCCTATCAAAGGCCTTTGATATGTCGAGAGACACGGCAAGCGATTCACCGCGTTTCTCGACAGCCTCGCTCCATAAATGTGTGGCGTACGCAAGAAGATCCCCAGTAGATCGTCCACGGCGAAAACCATATTGTCGATCACTGAGGAGATCGTTATCTTCGAGGTATCCAAGGAGACGGCTGTTCAATACACGCTCCATAGTCTTACAGAGTACGGAGGTGATTGCGATAGGTCGATAATTAGATGGGTCGGCATGGCTACCTTTCTTAGGTACAGGCTGTACATTTGCAAGCTTCCAGGATTTCGGGACTTGTCCAGAACTCATAGAGAGGCGATACAGGCGAGTCAACACCGGAGACAACTCGGGTGCACAGTTCCGCAGGACAATCGCTGGGACTCCGTCAGGGCCACTGGCTTTGTTGACGTCTAATTTGCGTAAAGCTTTCAACACCTCTTTTTGACGGATAGTGATTTCGGGCATTTCCGAGTCACATCGAGGTAGTGTAGGTGGTGTTTGCAAAGTAGCGTCAAGACGGGAGTTGGAAGCAAAAAGAGAAACAAAAAGATTTGCTTTCTCTTCAGCGGTATGAGCCAGCGATCCGTCATCTCTCATTAAAGGCGGAAGGGATGACCTGCAGAAATTCGCTTCGACCGATTTAGCGAGTGACCAGAATGCTTTACTCCCTGATGGGTATGAAGCTAACCTGACCCCAATACGACTAATATGGCCGAAGCGAGCTTTCCGTATCGCTTTTTTGCAGGATCTAGCGGCTTTATTAAAGGCTTTCTTCAGACGGAGGGTTTCCGGTGCTTTGCGATCTCGAGCATCAGCCCAAGCCTGGTACGCAGATTGCTTTAGCGTTTCCGCAGAAGCACACTCAGCGTTAAACCAAGGGCGAGCTTTGCCGCTGGAGGAGACTTCGAAATACGGAATAAAGTATTCCATAGCCCGAATAATCACCTCAGAGACGGCAGACGCGCAGCACGTCGGATCGTCAGAAGAGAAGCACAGCTGCCGCCAGGGATAAGATGCAAAGAAATGCCGCATCGCATCCCAATCTGCTGACTTGTATCGCCACATCCTCCTAGTACTTCCCGTACTGAGATCGGGAGAGGGGGGTGGACAGATACAGATTTCACCAGACAGTGATCGGATGTCCCTAGTGGGGATGAGACCGATACTTGGTAGCGGTCTGGATCGGTTGTCAGCAGAAGATCCAGGCAATTGGCAGTGTGGTCGTCAACGTCCGGTACCCTGGTAGCGCAACTCACCAGCTGGGTGAGGTCTAGCGATAGAGCACATGCCCGCGCCTCTCTTCCAGCGTGGTCGGTTTTTTGGTATGGGAACAACCATTCCTGGTGATGGGCATTAAAGTCCCCCAAAAAGACAAGTTGTGCTTTAGGATACCGTTGTTGGACTGTTTCCGCCGAGCTGCAGAGATGGTTGAACAGCCTAGTCGTCTCCGGGTCTCCAGAATGCGACCGATACACACTGGCGTAGACAATTTGTTCCAGTCCAGTGTCTACCAGAACCCACATTACAGAGAGATCGGGGTCTTCAAGGTCACGGAGACGTTTAGAGCAGATGTCATCACGAGCGTAAACGCAGGTACCAGCGCGCTGCTTAAATTTGTGCTCCAGAATGTAACCTGGGTAATGCAGATACGCCGTGTCCGAAGGACATCTAATTTGGGTCTCCGTGAGGAAGAGCATGTGAGGCCTTTCAGTCTCAAGATGATGGTGGACAGATGAGAGATTGGAGTGCAGACCTCGGATGTTCGAGAGGTGCACTTTAAGTGAAAGGACGTGCATCCGCTGTTTAGCCTTCCTCAATTTTCTTGACCTTTTCATATTAGGGTTAGAGTGAATGGGGAGAGCGAAGGCAGTTGTACGAGACACTACTACTGAAAGTCATGCGGCACATACCCTATATGGTACGCCGATGGGAAACTAGACTGGAGCGCGCGGGGACGCCCGAACCCCCCCGCGAGTGGCCATCGGGTCCTTTCATCCGGTCGCCAACCGGCACGATGGAGCACCCCGGGATTTTTCGCGAGTTGGCGGGGCAGCCTTTCACTGGAGGCTAGTCAGCTAATTGGGCCCCCTACTACCTGCGGTCGGCCAGCGGAGCACCGTGCTTCGGATCCCGCTACCCTCCGCATCTAGGTTCCCAGCGCATCAACAAGGGAGCCCCGAGATCAACCAAATCAGTGCAGTGCAACTGTACAGACCCTTCACTCTAGAGCGGCTACTCTGGGCGTCAAGCCGGAACACAGCTATAGCTGTTTGGCGGCTAGGCTTCGCCCAGAGGGTGGTCACCAGCCACGACCAAGGTCTACCACCGGAGTTTGTAGCTTATTTGGCACCACCCAGGGGTCACGTGTAGGGTCTCGAGGGTACACAGCCTACGGACGCGAGCTACTTAACCCCCAAAACGTCACAGATAATAGTAATACTACACTAATAGATATAGCCATTCTCATACAAATAAATGTCGCACTGGTAACTCCGCTTATTCGGATGCTTCTTTTGATTCATAACACTGATCAATACATGGTATCAAATTACCCGCGATGCGATTGTAATGATATTCAAAAAATACCAATAGATGGCAACTATTACATTTTTGGCAAGTTTATTGTTCTTGTTCAGGCGTTTGTTATAATACTTACAATAATTAATAATTATTAAAACTTTAATATATATTTTAAAGTAAATTCGGGAATCAATTCAAAGAAATGCCATCTATACAATACATTGCAAACTAACAAATAAATTTTACTGTTTTCATCAATTATCATAATTGTTAATGAATTTTAATTGAACATTCCTACAATGTTGTAAGTTTTGCATTCCTATTTTATATTTTATACTTCTATATCTTAGAGGATGGAAAAAAATAAAGGAAAGGAAGGCTGCCCTATCTACGGAATAAACCTAAACCAAAATTGTACCATACATATGGCGGATTTAGTGTTGTACCATAATCATAGATAAGTCAATATCGACATGCAAATGTATGGCGTGAATGTTGAAACTGTTGTTACTGTATTTTACGTTTGCAAATTTGTGTAGTTTACTGTAATCAAAGTATTATTAATACTAGGCTATTATTACTAGGCAAGTAATGAGCCATTTTAATCAAAATTTAAATATAAATGTATTTACCAATAAATGTAACGATGGAATTGCATTATCATGTAATCTAGTTACATTCAAAGTTGTAAAATTTGAAAGGAGCGAACAAACGAAGATGGTATTTGATCCAATGTTTATGTTCGGCTGTCATATAATATATATAGTTTCCAGCCATTCTTTCTTACTTTTTTCATTTGTAGGTAAACTTTAAAAATAATAATAATGAAATAATAAAAACCTCGTAGTTAATTGTTTTAATAGCAGAATATCGATAATATGCCTACTTACAAGAACAACACTATCTCAAAATAATCGTTATCAACAATCATCAAAATATACTAACAAACATGCAATCTAAACTAACCAAAGCAAAATTCGGTAAGACTTATGAATAAACTACTTAAATGAGTCTAATTACATGAGATATTTGGGCTATTGTTTGCAGAAAAATAATGTAACATGTAATGTAACATTCAGTTGATTTCCGTTTTTTCTACTGCCGCACCCCTTAATGCTGGAGCGACGCCTTTTTATCAATACTTAATTGTTCTCACTGTCAATATTTTTGTCCATTTCATTACAATTCATGCGAATAATTCACAGAAACATTTGGCCAAACATTGGTTTTGACATTTGATGTACTTCCCTTTGATAACCGGAAACGGTTATCAAAGGGCAGTACAAAATTGATAAAATGAGGACAGTTGGCATTTAAGATGACGTTACGTATTTTCGATTCCCGTGGTTGACATAAATCAATGTAGTGCTATCTCTTTTGGCTTACGACGGCATGCAGTAGTTAAACAAAGACAATAAAATGTTTATGTTTTTAACGTCTAAATGCATCATATACATATAACGTCTGATTTATATATGTCAATATAACGTGTCCTTTGGTTTCCATAGTCTAAGTTCTATATCTTATATTTAACATGAGATACCTCAAATTTTAGAAATTGATTACTTGATATTTTTTATTTTATCCAAGTGGCGACACACACACACGCCAGCACATCAAGCTACTCATTGACGTATCTTGTTCTGTTGCACTGGAGGCGATTTTCGAACAAAAATGTGTAGTCTGATGAGGCGTTGTCCGTACTAAAATTACTTTGTATAAATGATATCTGTTGTAATATGTACAAGACGACCACATCAATTATAGTTCATTTCACACAGCGTGGGTACGGTGAGGTTTCAGATTTGAACATTTTAGGGATGTAGTGACGTAAAATCGAATGAAAAAAAATTATTTATATGTCTTATCGAGATAATTTGTAACGAAGACAGAATCGATTTAAGGATTGCCCTTAAATCGAATTTAAGAACAAATAGTAATCAAAATAAAAAGGATTCGATTATTATGTTATTAAGTCACTAAAAAAACTAAGCTAAAAATTAAAAAAATCAACAATATCCAAACAAAAAGTCAACAACAATGCATAAAATCAACATCGACGAAACGAAATTGTAATAATTAATCCAAAACCGTTATGCAATACTCAAAACAAATGAAATCGACCCGCATACACGGTGTTTGCACTCATACTGTAGCGAGATCCATAATAGCCGATTCGATTTATCAATTCTATGGTGTCAATATCTATATAAAAATATTTCGTTTTACGCATCTAGTAGTTGGTATAATTATTTTTATCTTTATCATTTTCGTCAATCATCAAACATCAAACTTAAGAGTTATACTCTTGTCGGTGGAGCATCTTCCAAACATCTCTCCTATAAGCCACCTCCTTGACCTCCTTATATGATACAACACCGGCCTTTTCCTTTATTTGGTCTATGTAACTGCGCTTAGGTCGAGCGAGATGTACCTTCGATAGGTAAGACGTCGACCTCTTCTTCTCTTCCTCTTATCTTTCCCTACAAACTGGTCTTAAAGAAGTTGTCGTGTCGTATCAAAATTCCAATCATTTTCCCGCGTCTATACTCTAGTGTTCAGGATTGTTCTTTTATCGTTTACCATTCTTATTAATTCCTCATTGGTTTTTTTTTCTAACTGTGCCCTTTATTCTCCTCTAGCACCACATCTCAAAAGCTTCTAATCTTTCCTTATCTCTTTGTGTCAGTGCACAAAGTGCAATACTTCAAATGTACACCCTAATTGGCTGTTTCTCGATCTTGCAAGGTAAGATGCGTGATTTTAACAGTACTTTTTTTTTGTATTTAAAAGCTGTTTTTGCCATAGCAATTCGTGCAACAATAACAGGTGTACATCTGGAGTATTTGGTAATTAAGCTGCCCAAATATCTGAAATTATCTACCCGTTCAATTGGTGTATCATTGAGTACTATTTGTGAATGTTTTGAGTGGTGTTTTGAAGTTGTAAACGTTTTAGTCTTTATGTTTATCTTTGGACTTAAGATTACGATTGATACAAATGTTGTATGTTTTGGTCTATTGTAACAAATTTACTATTTCTTTTTGTAAGCTGGTTGAGAGATTGGTTAAAAATAGTATGCGTGCAACGTAAAAAATTTGAAATGTCACAGTACCCGTCATTGGTGAAATGGACTATACCTGGTCTCAAACGTGGGAATTCCTAGTAATATTCTTACTATGAGTATAATAAGAATTTTAAAATTTTCCAAAAATTTTCATAATTCATCAGATTACCTTACCTATCTATATCTGCCGCCAAGCAGTAGTGTCGTGTGACGGGCGCAGTGGCAGAGCCACTCAGATCTTTGCCATTTAAAAGCTTTGAGTGGCACTGCAACTATTATGGACAGGCGTGTAGCTTACACATATCCCGTCACATGATATTACAAAAAGAAAGTTTTGCTTTCGTTTAAAAATGAAAATATTAAAATAGATCGCTCCAAACAGTGAAAACTCTGTGCCAGTAGAATACAAAACTCGGGAGCGGGTGAGGGTCGCCGTGCAGGGGGCCTACCACAACCTCTTAAAACAATAGGAATGGGTTTTACAAATCGTATATAGTTATTGAAACTATATATTGTGCCAATATCGAATATCCGATATCGTATATCTTAGAAACTATATATCGATATTGCTGCGCATCGCGTGTTTTATAGCGATGCCGAATCAAGCCGAGCGATTACCGAGTGGATACCAACACGAAATCATATATTTTCCAAACTATACACCGATATTCCTTCATATCAAATATTCAGTGAGTGGATATCAACGCGAAACCATTTTTTGTTCGTCTTCGAAACTGTATACCAACTAACATTGGCCCGCATTGCTCTTGTAAAACTATATCCAATAATATATAGTTTCGAAATCTGCTTCCGAATATCAGTAACGGCAATGTATGAACGCAGTGCGCACGCGGGCTGTATCCATGAATATATAGTTTCAGGAAATATATAGTTTCTAAATCCGATATCGACTATTGATATATAGGTTCGATACGATATTCAGAAAAAGCTATATTACCCATTTCGAGTTCTTAGGTTTTCGCGATTGTTACACATAGGCAATGAAACTATTTTTCCGGATTTAAATCGCGTATATTTGTTTTTTCAAACATCGGAAAAATAGTTTCATTTCCTATATTTACCCATTCCTACAAAACAATATTACTTTAACCTTACATTGACTTTTCTTACCATGACGCACTCAAAGTAAGCTTATTATAATGTTAAAACTATAATATTTTATTGGCAGCTTTGTAACTAATCATTTACTCAGTTTTTCAACATTTTTTTAACATTTTTAGACTATTCATTTATTCAGTATGTTTATTTCGTACTATGACGCGACTTTAACATTAAAGTAATATTTTAAATTTTTGTTGAATTGTTATTCAATTATTTTTAGTGAAATTACTCCACTAGTTTGTTATAATTATTAATACAAAGATCGAACACTCAGAAAACGTTCCTTCGATCCGGCCGGATTCGAACCGACGTCTTCTAGCTTACCGTGCCAGACGCTATACCGACTAAGCAACTTTTTCTGAGTGTTCGATCTTTGTATTAATAATTATATTAAAGTAATATTGTTCTTATGTCAAATTTAGCAATCTTAAAATAGTTACACGGATGCAATGGAAACAATATTATTTTCAGTTTCATTGTCTTAATAATGATTTGTAATGATTAAAAGTTAAGTTGAACTTATTTATTTACGTATACCTCTTCAATATTTTGTTTATTTTTTATTTAACAGTACATGGGAAATAATTTCTCGTTAAATATAAATACGCGAAGTTTATTTCGTAAAATTATGACAGCGACATCTATATGCTCCTTGGCGACACTAGACTATAATTCCGAATTCACAACGTGAGAATCAAGACTCAGCTTGTTCTATTTATTTTTCTTCATGAAAATGCGGAAAAACAATCGAAAACCACGTAATTTTGATACATTTTACTATTACATACTTTTCTTTTTTTAACTGTTAAAATTCTCTGAATGTAAATAACATTAAGTACTTTAAACATTGTACTACGATAAGTCGATTCGGAATATCAAAAAAGAAAGAGATGGCATTATTAGTTCATATAGCGATATTTCTTTCCTATTTTTAGTAAGGAATAGACAATATTGGGAAATCATTGGTTCGTTCAATCATTTAAGCAATAATACATTACTTGTTTGACAGGTTTGTCATGGTACCAATATGAGTAATATTATTATAAGCTTAAATTGAAATAAGATTGTTTTTGGAAAGGTTATGGTAGGACCCCTGGATGCTTGCACGTTTGAACTTACTACCAAATACAGACCTAAAAAGTGTCAGAAAGTACACCTTAACCTTAAAAGTTTATTTTTGGTAAATTAATCATATTTTGTAAAAGGTAATGGAACAAAAATTGTTATTATGTTGTTAGAATTTTACAAATAACCATGTATATATCGATAAGTAAATGCATAGGCAGATTATGTCTAGTTAAATGGTGGTTGTTCTCACCGGTGACTCCACTGGGCGACTGAGCGCGGTGTAGCAACGCCAGTTCGAAAAAAAATAAAACAGTCTAAAGGTCGTATTCTAGAACTCTACTCAATGCTCAAGTCAGGATTGCAATTGAAACACAAGCACTGGAAATACGACCCTAATGGCAGGGACTTGAGTATGACTTGACTTGAGACTTGAGCATTGAGTAGAGTTCTAGAATACGACTCTAAGATGGCTACGGACAATGCGACACATTATTAAATTTCATTCCTTGTAATCGAAGTAAAAATGTATCGTGTTAAAACTGCTAAAAAGCGTCAATTCATGTCGTACAACCGTGAACATTCAAATAGGCAATTTATCGACTAGGGATTATTTATTAATTAAATTGTTAAGATTTAGCTTTACAATTTTATTGTTTATGATTGGGCAGAAAATGGTGCTTTCTTTAATCTTTTTGTAGCATTAAATTACAATCACAAGGTTGACTACGTTTGCGAAACAGACCGGAAATACAATTGGGTTTGCCAAAGTTCAAGACTGGCTAAAAACCAAAAGGTCTACTCTCAAAATATACAACCGCAGCTGCGTACGAAATCAAAACGATCCGTGAGCCGTCCGCAGTTCGTTAGCCACAACGCTTTTGTTTTGGGCTTCGGATTCCATAGACAATAACGGACCGATAACGTGAATGTAAAATGTGAATAGGTTATTTTACATGCTTGTACAAAAATTTAACTGAACAAATAGCGGATTTCTTTAGTGTTGTACTATAATCTATTGAAAAATCATTATCGACTTGCAAACGTTTAATTAAAGTCGATCAATATTCTATTTGGGAATATTTTACTTCATAAGGGAATATCCGGGAATGTCATGTGAGAATTTATTATTTTGCATTTATAAATGCTCAAATGTTATAAAAAGTGAATTTGTGCAGGACAAAATATACTTTGAGAGTATATTAAAAAAACCGAAAATTTTATAACATTAATCTGACAATCGCTATGCATTTCCAACCTCAAGATTGATATTAGAAAGAAATTTTTCAAAGGTTTCCAAATAGTGTAAGCTTTTTGTATTTATGCATCGGTATAGAATTAATATCAGTGAGTGGTTTAAGTAAATCTTTAACACTTCAATTTATTTTGGAAATAAATAAGTTCTCGATTTTAAAATAAATAAAGATAGAGCCCGAAAAAGTTATGTGTTTAACTTGTTCTATATTAACAAGATTAAACGAGATGTTTAACTCTATCGGTAGTCTTTTAGATGAGTGAAACTGCTTGATGTCAGTTTTTGTTAGTTTTATACTGAGACCATTTCCATTCATCCATCCTATGATGTCACTTATAGTTTTATTAATGTCACGTTCGTATTGCTCTTTGTCTTCACACTTTATAACAGCAGTGCTATCGTCTGCAAATAATACCATTTGTTTATTAATATATCTTGGAAGATCGTTTATGTAAAATAGAAAGAGAAGCTACCTTGCGGGATGCCTCTATTATTCTTCCTGTAGGCGGATCTACCACTTTCGTTTCTTAAGTTTCTACCACTTAGATTGTGTCGTACACAGACACAATCTAAGACATGCTTACGAATGAACATAATGTACAAT